>NW_026000174.1:37371023-37375627 GCF_001458135.2 Marmota marmota marmota | reverse complement strand
AAACAAAACAAAACAAAAAAGATTCTAATGAATTAGTTCCTGTTTCTGTCTACTGAATCAATAGAGGTTTATAGCTTTTCTAGATAGGCACATTTTGTGCAGGACAAAATTGATATTTCCATCATTCTTGATACAAAGATATAATGGAAAAATAGCAAAGTACATCAAACGCTTCTATTAATTTCAATAAGGGAAACATGAAGAATTTCAAATTTTTCTCTACATTTTTTGCCCAAGATCCCTGTTGTCACACTAGGGATTTATCTTCTGTTTTGGTTCCTTTTTAAAAATATTTATTTATTTTTTAGTTGTAGTTGCACACAATACCTTTATTTATATGTGTTGCTAAGGATTGAACCCAGGGCCTCACACATGCTAAGCCTAAGCGAGCGCTCTACCACTGAGCCACAACTCCAGCCCGTGTTTTGGTTCCTTTTGATCAAAATAGTATGTAATTGAAAAAACAAAGGAGCAGTGAAAGAAAAACAGAGATATCTGAAAAATTTAAAAAAAGTTTTTAAGTTCACAATAGCCATGGAAGTTGATTTACAAGCATGCACATGCATGTAGGGTCAGTCAAGAGAACTGACCTTTAGATCTTGTTTTAAAATTGTGTCTGTCACCTTAGCATGTCCTTTCCCCTCCTGAACCTGAGTTTCTTCATCTGACATGTATCTGGGTACACCTTATCCTGTGGAATACAAAATAAGATTATCCAGGCTAGTTAAATCCAAAGAGGAGCTCTCTGCCTAGACCTTCTATTCATACACAACCTAGCCACATTAGCAAATGAGATAAAATTAGAGATATCTGAATTAATAATTTACTATTTATTGAAAGCTCAACATTTTGCTTTCTTGTTTGTATGACAAAAATCCTTTGTTTCTTTTCATGTGTGTCATTCCTCTTTAATACTCCACTTATCATATTTTGTCAAAAACAGGAAGATCTATTATACCTTAAACAAAGACTGTATCATTTGCATTATTGTAAAGTGGCATATAGGCTCATTGAAAATCAATTTCAAGGAAATGTAATCTGTTTATCTCCCTTAATTTACCTTTAAGTGAAATTTACAATATGCTTTAAGTTTTTTACTTTGAATCAATTTTTGTTTGCGAGTATGCCTCAATTTTTTTCACTCTTGAAGTAGCTATCTACCAAACATAAAAAAGCCAAAATTAACCCTGTGAACTTTGTACTTAAGTTTTACAAAGCGCATGAATATAGAGGCAATAACGTGAAATTATCCTTGATTGATAAAAGAAGTATGTATTAAAATATTCACCCAGCACCATCTTTATTTTAATAAAAGAAACATAATTATAGGACTGGGGAAATAAGTCAATGGTAAAGCAATTGACTACATATGTGAAGACATGGATTTGATCCCTACCACAGCACATTTTATATAAAAATTTATATAAAATAATAATTTTATCTTACATAAAAATTTATCTGAAATAATTTATACTATATAAAACAATGATTTTATTATATAATATAAAACAGTTGCAATTGTAGTATATATTGGACCAGAGATACATTTATGTCACCATGGTAAATTTTCAAAAGAAAAGAAAGTAATATGTAACAAAATATATACAGGTATTTTTATAATTTAACTTAGAAACATAAATCCACGAATTCACTATATGATTTTAACTCAGAATTTTAACTCCAACAATTTAATGTGGAGAAATTCTTATATAAATGCATTTTCCCTAAATGAGATATCAATATAGCACAAACGAAATTTTACAAGTTACAAAACCAATACATTAGTACAAGTAATCATTATATTACCAATGAATGTCAATTATTATGAAGTCACAAAGAACAATGAGAGGAGTAAACTTAAAATTTCTAAAATAATAAGTCAATTTAATTAAATGATTATAATTACATAAAGTCATATAAATAAGTTGTTACATTTTGGATCTGGGTATCTCCCAAAGACTCATGTATTGCAAGCTTGGTCCTTCATGCAGCAAATGTTCACAAACGTAGTACTTGAGAAGTAAACGGATCATTAGGACTTTCATTTTATCAATGGGTTAACACATTGAGGGCTTAATAATTTGAATGGACTATTGGGAGGTGGTGGAAATTTCAGCAGGTGGGACTTAGTTGCAGGGAGAGAGTCCTTGGGAGCATTTCCTTGGAGACCATATTTTCTCGTTGGTCCAATCCTCTCTCTCTCCTTCTTGGATGCCCTGAGGTAAGTAGCCTTGCTCTGCCACACTCTTCCACAATGAAGTATTTCTTCGTCACAGGGCCAGAAACAATAGGGTCAACCAACCATGGAATGAAGTTTCTGAAACCATGAGCCAAAATGTCTTTTATTTCTTTTACTTTTTATTTTTTTTTAAATTTGATTTTATTTTTTAAATACATGACAGAGGAACACATTACAATTCTTATTACTCATATAAGCACAATTGTTCATATCTCTGTATATAAAGTATGTTCACACCAATTCATGTCTTCATACATGTACTTGGATAATGATGTCAATCACATCCACCATCATTGCTAACCCTCTGCCCCCTCCCTTCCCCTCCAACCCCTGTGCCCTATCTAGAGTTCATCTATTCCTCCCATGCCCCCCCACCTACCCAACTATGAGCAGTCACCTTATATTAGAGAAAATATTTGGCATTTGTCTTTTTGAGATTGGCTAACTTCACTTAGCATTATATTCTCCAACTCTATCCATTTACCTGCAAATGCCATGATTTTATTCTCTTTTATTGCTGAGTAATATTCCATTGTGTAAAAAGTAGGCCCTAATCTTCATCATGCAGAATTAGGTACCAACTTCCTTAATAAGACTCCTATAGTGAAAGAATTAAAACCAAGAATCAATAAATGGGATGGACTCAAACTAAAAAGAAACAATCTGTGAGGTCAATAGAGATCCTACATGTTAAAAGCAAAATTTTACCTCTCACATATCAGATAGAACAATAATCTTTAGGGTATATAAAGAACTCAAAAAACTAAGCACCAAAAATAAATAAATAAATAAATAAATAAATAAACCAATCAATAAATGGGCCAAGGACCTGAACAGGCACTTCTCAGCAGAGGATATATAATCAATCAACAAATATATATATAAAAAATTCATCACCTCTAGCTACTAGAGAAATCTAAATCAAAACTACTCTATGATATCATCTCACTCCAGTAAGAGTGGCAGCCATTTTGAAGACAAACAACAACAAGTGTTGGTGAGCATGTAGGGAAAAAGGTACACTCATACACTGCTGGTGGGACTGTAAATTGGTGCAGCCAATATGGAAAGCAGTATGGAGATTCCTTGGAAACCTGGGAATGGAACCACCATTTGACCCAGTCTATACCCAAAGGACTTAAAAACAGCATACTACAGGGACACAGCCACATCAATGTTTATAGCAGCAGAATTCACAATAGCCAAACTGTGGAACCAACCTAGATGCCCTTCAGTAGAGGATTAAAAAAAAGGGGGGGGGGAATGTCTTTCCTCCCCACAATTTATTTTCCCATGTATTTTGTCCCAGCAATTAAAAACTAGCACCTATGTGTAAACATGTGTTTCATCTTATGTTTCTGAATAGCTGGATAAAATTGCATCTTATTATTTCTATATTCATTATGAGGATTTTTTTTTTGCTTTCTTAAATTTTATTTTAATTCTTTAAAAAATAAATCTTCATACATATAATTTGATCAAATACATCTCCATTTACTCAAAAAGGAATTATTTCCCTTCTTAGTTTTAGTTTTATTTAACACATAAAATCCTTAGAAATTATGAATCAATGCCTTGTAGATGAACACAAATTTATAATTTCTAGAAAGATGTGCTTTTTCATTACATAAATCTTGAATGTGGAAATGCACCCAATATACTTCACAATTAAAAATCATATAAACAAAATATTAAAGAATATAAAGATTAAACTTATGTTCAATAATTGATAATTTTTTTCTGTTTTTTTAATTGGTTGTTCAAAACATTACAAAGCTCATGACATATCATCTTCCATACATTTGATTCAAGTGGGTTATGAACTCCCATTTTTTACCCCAAATACAAGTTGCAGAATCACATCGGTTACACATCCACATTTTTACATAATACCATATTAATGACTGTTGTATTCTTCTACCTTTCCTATCCCCTACTATCCCCCCTCCCCTTCCCTCTCATCTTCCCTCTCTACCCCATCTGCTGTTCTTTAATTCTCTCCCTTGTTTTTTTTTTCCCCTTTCCCCTCACAAACTCTTATATGTAATTTTGTGTAACAATGAGGGTCTCCTTCCATTTCCATAGTTTCCCTTCTCTCTCCCTTTCTCTCCCCCCACTCATCTCTGTTTAATGTTAATCTTTTCCTCATGCTCTTCTTTCCTGTTCTGATCTTAGTTGCTATCTTTATATCAAAGAATACATTTGTCATTTGTTTTTTAAGGATTGGCTAGCTTCACTTAGCATAATCTGCTCTAATGCCATCCATTTACCTGCAAAATCCATGATTTTGTCATTTTTTAGTGCTGCATAATACTCCATTGTGTATAAATGCCACAGTTTTTTAATCCATTCATCTATTGAAGGG
>NW_026000174.1:37360086-37369251 GCF_001458135.2 Marmota marmota marmota | reverse complement strand
TTTTTTTTTTTTTTTTTTTTTTTTTTTTAGTTGTCAAGGGATCTTTATTTTATTTTATTTGGTGCTGAGAATCGAACCCAGTGCACACATGCTATGCTAGGCAAGCCCTCTACCACCGAGCTACATCTCCAGCCCACTAATGTGTTTTTTAAAGTAATAGTATAGTCACATAGTAGCAGAGAATGTTGTTAGGAAGTTGTGACCAAAGTCTTATTACTAGGTGTGCTATTTTAATTAAATCAAGGTTCATCTTAAATTGTGCTATAAATATAAGTATTAACAGGAAGGCACATATATCAGCACACATTTATATAATTTCTTGCAACTTGGTAGAATCTCTGTAACTCCAACAATTATTACAAAAGTACCTTTTCTTAAAAGGAATCCTTGAGGAACATTTTTAATCATAGCAGCTTGAGTGAATTTTCTGGTTAGATTAGGCAAAGAATCCTCTGTTAGATAGAAGTGCGTCTAACCTACACTATGCTGTTAGCTGAAGGATTCTCTCTCAGAATATAAGCTACTAAAATCACTAGATTCTTAAATTCTTGAACCTATTTGAATACAATATGTTTGATCCAATATTATCCATATTAGAATATAATATCTATGGGGTGGGTGTCTGACCCTCAGAAATTGGGCAGGGAGAAAGATTTGTTGAAGTCTCAAAATTCTAACAGGTGACTGAAGTGAAATATCAGGGACAAGCCAGTTTGCTTTCATGTACATTAAAAAAAAAAAAAAAACATGTAATAAGAGGCAGAGCCAAAGGGTAAGAAGGTTGATGGCCAGCCATTGTAAAAAATGAGGTGACTGGTCAACTTTTAGAAGCACAAGAAGAAAAAGTATGGATTAAATAAATTTTAGTCCATAAAATTTATTATCACTAACACTAATGGAAAAACATACTACTAACATCTCCATGGTAACTGACAAATATTGTAAGGAAGAATTTATGAGCAATGACTGAAGGTCTCACAGTTGACATGATTGAAGAGCTTTATCTTTAATTAAGTGTCCCCAGGATAGAGAGGAGAACTGAGTTAACACATACAAATATTTCTCTGCCCACACTGAAATGCCATAAAATAATTCAGATTATGTATATGCTATGAAAATTTTTATTAATGATGAATATTATTGTAACTATTTTATGGCTCAAAATCCGATTTAACCTATTTCAGTGGGGAGAGTTTATTGTATAATACATGAAGAAATCAAACCACTGACTTGGGCATCCTAAATACGCATGGAAATCATTCAATAGAGTCGAATCTATGTGGAAAGTTTAGTACTGTTACAGATCTTACTGATACTGAGCTACAAAGGATATTTTCAGGGAGTATTCACAGGTGTTTTTGAAGTAAACTATCCTAACATTTAACTTTCCCTGAACACAACAGTAGATATGGGAAGGAGAATAAGCAAAATAGTAGAAATACCTGACAGGGGTGGTGTTTGAGGAGCTACAGATAGATACACTGATATTTCTTTACAATTAGTAGAAAAGACTCAGTATTAAAAATGCCTAGTTTAACACAAAGTTATACAATTCAGAAAATCATCAGTAGTGACATGGGATTAGGATATGTTAGAGGAAAGAAGCCTGGGTATGATCAGTTCCACGCACTTTCCTTTCTCCATTCTCACCAATGGTCTCACCAACCCTCTCTTGAGAAAATCTGGAGCATAATTAATACAAGAACTTAAAATTATTTTAAAATTTAATGTCTGAATACCTATATCTGCTTAATTTTTAAAAAAGAATTAATTTTAAATCTACAGAGCAAATTCAATCATTCTCTTAGTGCTCTCTAATAACACATTATATTATTGAGTTAAATATTCTCTCTGGTGGTTTCACTGTTATGTATTCAGGTATATGTTTCAACCTCAGTTGGCAGCAATGTTCTGGTGCCTACAGTCAGCTCAGTCTTCACAGTGGCTGACTATTGACCTTATTCCTCTTTGGCTCTGCCTTTTGTTATATGTGCTTTCTAACAGCACATAATGATGACTTGTCCCTGAGATTTCATCTCAGTCACCTGTGAGGATTTCAGGCCTGTACCTGCCCTTCTCCCCTCCCAGTTTCTGAGGTTCAGGCACCTTGGGATATTTGGGAGAGTTATTTGCTTTATTTTTATCTGGTTACTTAATCCATCAGTTGAAATTATCATTGATATCTATTTCATACTATTGTTGTTTTCAAATGAAAAATGATTGATTGATAATTATGATAATTTTATAAGATAGTACTAAAGACTTGTCTCAAAATCAATCAATAATTGATTTCGAAACAAGTCTTTATTGCTATCTTATTAAAAAACAATGAAACATGTTACTTGAGTATTCATTTTGTGTTGTTAAATTATAAGTCCTAGAATAAGCTCATTTTGTATTTCCTAACATAATTATTCTATATAGTTATAACTTTTATTACTGCTAGATGAAGTAAATTAATTAATTTATATTGGTTAGAGGCTAATGAGAAATCCTGTGGGAATAAAGTATTAAAAGGGAAAGCAATGAATTAATCATTTTATTTAATTAAAATACATTTTGATAGAGAGTATTTTATTTACAAAAATCAATATTAATAAAAGTGAAATGAATGTGTATATATTAAACTTATAAACAAATCCCTATCTGGAATTATGCTAAGAAAATATCTGTAATTAATAAATTACTTTTTAAGTGGATCTTATGTTCAATAATGATTGAAGGTTACAATAACAATTTATATATTCCTGGCTAGGCATTTTGTGCTGAAGTATGAGATGTGGCTGGTTGGATCATTAAAAAGCAGAGATATGATCACATCAAGGCTAATGTCATTTATTTAACAACAATAAGTAGAAACCACTTTTGCTTTCCATTGATCTCAATCACAGAAGGTAGAGGAGAGACACAGAGGACAGCCTGCTGAGTGCACAAACCTCATTAGTGTTCTTCTGCTCAGCACTTTTCCACCATCCACAGAATGTGTCTGCTCAGCTATTCCAGAAAATCTGCCCATTTTCAAATGGAATATGTATTGGTTACATGTTTTAAATGGAATTTTGTCATTGTGAATATCAAAATTTTCGATTTTCTCTAAATCATGATTCAGTGCACTTTACAAGCCCATTAAATGGGTTAGGGGTGGGGAGTTAAGGAAAAATTAAAAAGGAAACCTGCAAAGTGGTCAAGGGCCCTGAAGGAGTTAGTGTTCTTCTAACTAACTAACTAACTCCAAATTGTCTCCATGTGGAGGAAGCTGTTTAGAGGTCTGCCCTGGAAATCAGTCTCTTAGTTTCAGTGCAGCTGAATGTCCATGGGCAGGGCTGTGATATATTGTTTTCACACTTTGACTTACAAGTATAAATTAACAAAGGCACATTTTGATAAACCAAAACAGAAATTTGAGGAAGTCAGGGGTGGTGGTGGGGCAAATAAGCTTAAGAAACTCCTCCCCTAAGCACTAGGTCTTGGTAAGTTCCAGAGTCCAACTTCCTGACAATTTTATATTGCTTTGATGAATGAGAAAACCTATAGCAGTGATGCATTTTGTACTTACTTTGTGACATTCTGGATACAACACAACACCAGATTCAGTTTGAAATTGCACAAATTGATATGTTTAATAATTTTCTTTTTTGAGAAAATAATGGCATGATACCATGAGGGCATCCCATGGGTAATGATCCTGTACTGTGCTTATAGATGAGATGGCTTATCTATTTTATCATTATAGAAAACTTCTATAATCTAATTGTGTCTTAATTGTATAGATAAAAAATTGAGGCTAATAAATGTTGATGCTTGTCCAATGGCACAAAACTTGACAGTATAAAACCTGGGAATTGAGTCCAGATTATTTTAATTCTGAAGTCCATAATGTTTCTTTTTATCCTTCTGTCATTCTGTACAGTTTTAGTTTGTATGCTGTTGATGCAAACTCAAACTATATATAATATTCATGTGCCCATCCATCATCTAGCTCCAACAGCTCATAATAGTCTGCCATTCATGTTTCTCCTATACTTTCTATTCCATATTCACACAATTATGTTTTAAACCACAGTTTGATGCTAATAGAGTGAATATTGAATGGATAACTGTCATTTCTACTTGACACAAGTAAAGGCTTTAGATAGTGTTTGAAGGCAGTTGGAAACCTGAGAGATTGAGGGAAGCAATGCTGATGACTCATGGTTCCAGACGTGCAATCTTTGTCTCCAGTGGCAGGACAGTTCTCCCTCACCAGAAATCAGTCCTTTCACATGATTTATTTCAAAAATGGAATATTCTCAATAAAGGTCAATATGAAAATACTTGTCACATTTTATTATAAAATGTAATTCTCTGCAAATTTGGAGCATGATGATATGATTTTCACAAATAAAATAATTACTGAGGCTAGAAAATCAAATTATTTTAATCCGAAAATATGTCAACTAGGAAAATAATTTCAGTGATTTTTAATGCCTGCACAGTGTTTCCAATATTAATTTATTAATGCATCGACATTTTCATGTCTAAATCTATAATTGAAATTTTTCATTCTAAGTCAGCTAAATCCTGAGCAATTGATGACCCAATTTACTATAAACTTCTGTGAGCACAAAGTCTATATTTAAAATCCATAGATTATATCTGAATAAATTCAAAATAGTCTGTCTACAGAATTAATACAAAAATCTCCCACTTTGTGATTGCAGATTATATTGTATTAATTAGTTTTATGTTAACTACAACAAGATACTTTTTTATGTAATTAAGAGAAAAAAATATTATTAGGCTCACATTTCTAGAGGTTTCAGGACAAGATTAAGCGACTCCAGTCTTTGAGACTCTGTTGAATAGTAATAGTGGGAACAAGGTGTCAGAGCAAACTATTCCCCTCATGGGCCAGAAAGCAGAGAAAGATTGAATGGACCAGGGTCTAACAATCTACTTTGAGTGCACTCATCCAATGACCTGAGGACCTCCCAGTAAGGCCTACATTTTAAAGATCACCTAAACCACCAGTTCTTTAACACATGGACTCTTGGAGGTCACTATCCATATTTCAAACAATATCAATACTTGAGTTTGACTTGAAGAATATCAACATTCTCTCTATACTACCCACTCTTCTATAAGCTTATTTTTTAAATTAGGGAATTCATCATCCTGTTGCTAGCAACATTAACCCACAATATAATTTAATTATCCTATTTAAATTCCTGAATCTATCAATTGTTTTATTTTTCATTTTTGTCTCAGTTTATACATGAAAGCACAGATTCTAGCACCATATCCTAGAACAATTGCTGCATTTGGGTTTTCCCACCTATTCCAACAGGTGTGGCTCCAGTTCAGGCCTCTCTCTCCTATATACACCTTTACAGCATGACTAATACTGCACCAGCTATCTGGGTATACCTTGTCCAGTCAGACTGGTATTTAAAATTAATCATTGCAGTCACTGAGCCTAATGTCTTTGTGGAACTGATATCTGGATGAGTATGATAAGGGTATTTTACTAGGAGAAATAGGCTTTATCTACTGCATGAATTTAGCAAGATATTTCTGCCTAACACACTACTTACAATAAATAAATCAAAATTCTATGAGATACAACTCTCTGAAGAATGTCTTGTAAAAAGGAGATGTTTCAAAACAGATGTTTCAAAATTTGAGTACTCTTCACTGTGTGAGATTATCCGAAGATATCACTTAGCACCTCAGCTGTTTTTCTGGGCTAGCACTTTCTGTGTGCTGCCTGTGCCTCGATTGCCTGTATCATTGAAATTGCTACTAAAAGATCTTTGCTTCTATCATTTTTGGTTTGATAATATGATCCTATAGGCAGGTTTAACATTCCTGTTTATTGTTCTTCTTTCCTGTCCCTAAATCCAAGGAAAGCTTTTATTCCTTTTGACATCTAAAAGTGCCGGTTATTTTTAATTCATACAAAACCCTTCACTACATATATTTGTAGTCATCTGTTGCCTTTCTTAAGTAGTTACTCTTTGATGATACTGAAGTTAGGTCTTCCTCTATTTTACGGTTTCTGGTTCCCAAGCCAAAACTCTACTTGTCTATTAAAATGATAATTCTGTCTTCTTGCAAGAGTGTGTGTGTGTGTGTGTGTGTGTGTTTGTTGTTGTTGTTGTTGTTGGTTTTTTTCATTTAAATTCAACTGTCACCATTCCTGTCAAAGTCACCTGAGTTCTCCCATAAAATCCTGCAGACAGATTCTAATTTGTCTCTTTTCTGCTCTTGGCCTTTCCAGTGCATTCTGGATCCTTTCCTCCTATATTTTCCGTGTGCTGCTTGTGTCTGTTGATGGCCTGTATCATTGAACTTGCTACTAAAGGAACTTTATTTCTATATTTTGGTTTGATCATGGATAGATAGATAAAAAATGGATGGATAGCTAGCTATCTAGAAATAACCATATCACCCTTGTTCTTATCTTTTGTAATCACAATGGAAATTTAGAACATTTCCTGTTTATCATGGCCTCTTTAACACTAAACTTAGCCTTAACTCATACTACTATCTTCTGTAATAACTCAGCTACACAAGTTTTACTTTCTATTTCCCTTAAGTACTCTAGTTTCCCTAACATGTAACTTTTATATGTGCCATTTTTGTTGGCCAGCACACTTTTCTTCCAAGGACTCCTGCTGGGAGCCATTAGCCAAGTAGGTATGACAATTTCCTTGCCAGCGTACCCCATGTTGCAGTGACATTGAATGTAGGTGACCTTGTTCAAGGACCAAGGCGGATTAGGGCGTTCCCGGTTTAGGTTCCAGGTTTAAGGTTTAAGATTATTCCTGCTGGGAATAGGGCGTATCCTGCTGCCTGAGTTCCCCTTCAGTTCTCACGGGATTCAGACAATATATTTTGGAGATAGAAGCCCAGTGGAGGTGGATTTGGGCAGAGAATGTGGATTTCCCCAGAACGTGATTGTAGACGGCTGGTGTGAGTTCGGGAATAAAGAGTTGCTGTTTGAATCTACAAGCTGTGTGGTGGCTCGTGATTGTGTGCCCAGCCAGACTGCGGCATTTGTGCCCAGCCAGACTGCGGCAGACTCCTATTATATGTTATTTTCTAGGAAGTTAATTTGTGCCTCCCTAATTTCAATTTGGGTACCTTCTTACATTTGTTCAGAATAGCCTGTAGAAACTTCTTAATATTTACCATGACTCACAAATGTTTGTGATTTTTATCCTATCCTATTTCCCCTCCATATGTCACAAAAGTTAGAAGAGTGATGAATTCTGAATTCATGAACTCCTGTATATCAGGTTAGGACAATGTTTGCACATAGCATACTTAGTAGATATTTGTTGTTTAAATGAGTCACAATCATATAAATAATGTTATCTAGTTTATTACTAGTGCCATCATATCATTATGGCTGATTTTACTATCTACTTAGTTGTCTAATGTCCTGGTAGTTATATTTGCTTATGCAAAATTCCTATGACTCTAGTTACCATTTACATAACTTCCTACAGACACCATTTAATGCTTTAAGTAATGAGTGTCATCTGAAGAAGTGAAGATGGAAGGACAGATGGACTTACGTGGCATGCTCTTTGGTTGTACTGTAGGATCATATTGAAAAATTTCTAAGTCTTGGTATCACATTTACTCTTAACTCTTAGGAAACTCTTCAGTTTCTTTAATAACAATCACCATTTTGAATACCTTGATGTTTACTAGAAAGTATTCTGAGAGAGGTTTGATGATGAAAGCCATCCATATCTTGCCAAAAAATAATGTAACAAAAATCATGAATAATTTCAATAGGTATATATTCTACAGTTACATAAAGGTATATTTGTTCTTCCTGACCCCCTATCTAAAAAGCCATATTTGCAGATCACTTAATAGCTGGAAGAATCAAATCCTCATTGTGGAAATCTTACTGAAGACTTTCTTTCCTCTGTGTGTGTGTGTGTGTGTGTGTGTGTGTGTGTATAACATGAACAAATTCATGCAGGTTGCAGGGTTCCATGCATGCTGGGCATGTTAGGCATGTATTTTACCACCATTCATATTTGTAACCCATATTACTGAGTCTCTACCATGTGCCAAGAAATACCAATGTATTATTTCTAATCTTTGCCAAATTTACAAGAGTACATTTTAATCTGTGATATTCTTTCTCATTGCTTTTGCTATTCTGTCAGAAAACATTTAATTCTGTTAAAGTGAGAACTGGACTATTTCAGAGCTTGATACCTGTGGGGTCAGAATGAAATAATTTTCTGTTGGCTCAACAGAAGTTTCAAGTTGATTGTAATTATTTCCTTTTGAATATATAAATCAAATAAAACTTTAGAGAATGTATTAATTGTTTTTTAATAATATCATTGAATCTATACTATGTAACAAATTTGTACTTCTTTAACTTAAGAAATGTTTGTGATATTTTATAGAATTGATATGATAATCACCAAATATTATTAGTTTTAATGTTCCAAGATCAAGTCTAACTTGACTATTTTAGAACATTTAACCATAAATCTCTTTTCTTTTACCTGAGCAGACTATTTAAAGGTACTATGTGTTTCAGTGCTGGGAGCCATTAGCCAAGTAGGTATGACAATTTCCTTGCCAGCGTACCCCATGTTGCAGTGACATTGAATGTAGGTGACCTTGCTCAAGGACCAAGGCGGATTAGGGTGTTCCCGGTTTAAGATAATCGTGTTTAGGGCATTCCCAGTTTAGGTTCCAGGTTTAAGGTTTAAGATTATTCCTGCTGGGAATAGGGCGTATCCTGCTGCCTGAGTTCCCCTTGAGTTCTCATGGGATTCAGAGTATATTTTTGGGAGACAGAAGCCCAGTGGAGGTGGATTTGGGCAGAGAACGTGGATTTCCCCAGAACGTGTTTGTATACGGCTGGTGTGAGTTCAGGAATAAAGAGTTGCTGTTTGAATCTACAAGCTGTGTGGTGGCTCGTGATTGTGTGCCCAGCCAGACTGCGGCATTTGGTGGCCCGTGCGTGAAACGTCTAAAGCTTAGAGGTAAGTGAAATTTCTCACCCTTGAGGAAGAGAGAAAGAATGGGTGACCAATTCAAAAAACAATGTGTTCTCGTTTTGATTTATTTTGTTTTTATTTCAAGTTGCCTGTTCCTAGAACTTTCTCAGGCAAACTGGGGAAAATGGTTGACTCAAGGTTT
>NW_026000174.1:37350598-37355127 GCF_001458135.2 Marmota marmota marmota | reverse complement strand
TGCAGTGGTATCAACCTAAGACAGGAGGCTGACGCCTAAAGGTCAGTTTTCCGATGACGGGTAAGAACCATATGTTGAATTGGACAACCTACCAGGCACGGTCCTTAAGCCACATTGCTTGTTTAATTAATCAGAAGGGGGGAGATGCTGGGAGCCATTAGCCAAGTAGGTATGACAATTTCCTTGCCAGCGTACCCCATGTTGCAGTGACATTGAATGTAGGTGACCTTGCTCAAGGACCAAGGCGGATTAGGGTGTTCCCGGTTTAAGATAATCGTGTTTAGGGCGTTCCCAGTTTAGGTTCCAGGTTTAAGGTTTAAGATTATTCCTGCTGGGAATAGGGCGTATCCTGCTGCCTGAGTTCCCCTTGAGTTCTCATGGGATTCAGAGTATATTTTTGGGAGACAGAAGCCCAGTGGAGGTGGATTTGGGCAGAGAACGTGGATTTCCCCAGAACGTGTTTGTATACGGCTGGTGTGAGTTCGGGAATAAAGAGTTGCTGTTTGAATCTACAAGCTGTGTGGTGGCTCGTGATTGTGTGCCCAGCCAGACTGTGGCATTTCAGGAACAGGAAACTGTACATTCCTAACATCTGTTCTTTGGTATTGATGGCTATTACTTTACTTGTGATGGCATTTTTATTTGAAACTGAATTTAACTCATTATTTTACTTACGTGAACTAAGGAGATGGCCAATAACTTGTATTGCATACAGAATTTACCTTTTATTTTTTTCAGCCATATCTATATCATCTTGTCATATGTAGTTTATACTTGGGTGACTCAGAATAGATTGCAGAGAAGTGAAAAGCAGAAATAAGCATTTATGGTATTAATGAATTGTCATGTGGACATATGGAAGAGTTTCTCTTTCTAAATACAAGCTTAAAATTGTTCAGCATTTCTCAAATTATATTTTGTGACAAGCCTGCAGGGAATGTGTTTTCTTAACATACAAGAATTCATCACTTGGATATAAATAACTACTTGTCAGTGAGTCTCAGACCTGGAGAATGTGGCTTTCCCTGTGCTTTATAGAGCTATTCATCTATACATTGTTCCATCAAACCTGATGTCCAAGGTTAGGAGAAGGTAAGCTTAAATTTCTGGTGAAACATAGCATTATTTTGTCTGTCAAACTGAAAGAGAAGTTTAGGACTTTGCCTACCTAATAATATAAGTTTTATTGGTTTTCTTAGAGTGTTCAATAACAAGGCCAAGTAATAATAGGTGTGTACTAAGATTTATTGAATAAGGATGGGATCAATCATGTTTCAAAGCAAAAATGAACAGTTAAGCAGGAAAAAAAAAAGGCTTCATCCAAGGGTTCTGCAATAAGAGAAAGAGTCTGGACTCAGACTGAGCTCAGTTCCACTAAAATAAGGGGAGCGATTTTAAACAGGATGGGAGGATAATCTGCCATGTGTTTGATGAATGGCCTTCCTCTGAGGAAAAGTAAACTCCTCACATCTTCATGACAAGAAACAGCTTTACTATTTGGAATAAAGTGCCCCTGAAAGTTAGGTGAATAAACCCATAGAGATTGGGAAGTAGGGATGTTATTTTCTTTGGTGATTTTATTTAAAAGAATAGCTACCAGGTACTTTATTGAGAAAGATAGCCCTACACTATCACAACAATAAGAAACTTTTAAAATTTTTATATCTCACAGAGAGTAAAGAAAGAAAATATAATTATAAATTCCCCCAAATAAATATTCTAACAAGAGGGAAACCATGAATATAGGAAAATACCTGTGTAAAACCTAGTGAAAATGGGGAAAATATTAAGGCCCTTGTTAGCGCAGCTATTTTAAAAATATCCTGTTCGTAAGTACAAGTGCCCTCCTTTCCTTTTCTTTCCTTACTTCTGTTCTTCTCTCCCATCCTTTCCTTACCTGTCTCCCTCTTCCTATCATCTCCTTTTCTTCTTCTCCCTTGTATAACATTCTTCCACTGTATTTCTACCTCTATGGATCTCTCTTATTTCCTCTTCACAGAAGTATGGGTCTCACTTTATGTCTTTTAAGGAGTTTGCTGGTTTTATTATGAAGCAGGCAAAGTATATATCACTTTATGATTTAGCTTCCTAACTGCTGTTTCTGAAATATTACTAAAAGAATTCACTTGGATAACCATGTCAACTACCCAGCACAGGGCTGCACCCAACTTCGGTTGGAGTCTTTGTCCATCTCACAATGGCACTTTTTCTCTGAAGACCTCACATTAGTGGGAGCATCCTGAAATTCATGACCCTGATGACAAGACTACTACCCATGACTACACTTGATTTCTGGCAGGTGGACAGATGAGTACAATCTTCCTGACATTTGAAAGTAGGATTTCAAGATACCTTATGGTTGTGTCAAGGAGATGCAAATATGTGTGTTATATAGACTGATAATTTAAAAGTGTATTTGAAGCAAACAAACAAACATATGAGCAAGTTCCAGAGTCATAAAAAGTGGGGCAGTGAAAAAATAATGCAAGGCTTCCTGACTTCTTGCAGCTTCTAATTTGTCATTAATTAAATCTAGCTGTCCATGGTCCCTCAAAGCATCCTAGTGTTCCCAGTAAATTTCCCCCTGTTGTTGAAGCAAATCGGACAAGTTCGTTATTGGCGACCATAAGAGTTTAACTACAATAAATGTGTAGAATGAAGTGGGTACTCAGTATATCTCAATATATCCATCACCTGGCCCAGTAATTATAAGCTCTAGAGCTTTAGCTTCCAAATGCATCATTCAGGGAAAAAATATTAGTATTTCATCTCACTGTAAGTTTTAAAAACAGATTTCCTAATTACAGTAGGGAATTTTTTTTGTCTGTTTTTCTTGACTTCTGCTCCTATTCCTATTCTCACACCTAGAAAGCTTACTTACAGTTCAATTATTAGACTTTAGTTTTTGTATTTACTTTTGATTTTTTTTTCTTCTTCTTCTTATTTTTTTATTTTATTTTATTTTATTTTATTTTGTGCGGGTACCAGGGATTGAACCCAGGGACACTTGACCAGTGAGCCACATCCCCAGCCCTATTTTGTTTTTCATTTAGAGACAGGGTCTCACTGAGTTGCTTAGTGCTTTGCTTTTGCTGAGGCTGCCTTTGAACCTGCAATCCTCCTTCGGCCGCCTCCGGGCTGCTGGAATTATAGGTGTACACTACTGTGCCTGGCTCATTTTGGTTTTTAACATGTAGATGATTTTTAAAATTGAACAGTTTTATTTTGCTAGTGTGACTAGAAAAAAATTCATAAATGAATAATTAAATAGATATACCTATTCCCCTCACTGAAATTAGCTTAGTCACCAGACTGCCTAGAGTTTGAGGAAACAGAGTCCCTTCCTGTTTAAATGTTGCCTCTTAGAATTCTCTTTTCTCATCTTACTTCTTTTTGATGTTCTTCTCCTGTGGGATTGCTCATTTTGTCGGCCCCCATGGTTCTACATGGACATTTGCTTCTGCTTCAATCTTGTCTTTACCTATTCACCATGTCCATGAGCCCCATTTCTTTGTTTGAAGTTGAGACTCCTTTATGAAATTTGTTCTACTTTTTGGTTCTCTCCCAAAGACATAAAAAATCTATCGGTGCTTGGCTATTTCCCATTGAGACTTTTGGGTTCAGTATTTACACCCATCTGATCAGTCCACTCATGTTATTCAGGCATTACTAAATGTTTTATATATATTGTCTTTGAAACCAGAGCACTTTGGGAATAAGATGAGATGCTATTAATAAATAAATTGTGTTAAATGGGATTATTCAGAGCAATCTCTGGGAACCCAGGATGTTTCCTCATGCTTGTTCCTGAAGTATTCAATGATCACACAATTAGCTGTAGAAACTATAACTTCATCCATCAGCACTTTTAACCCTAGAAAATTTAGCAGAAAATTAATTCCTTGGAATGTCTAAGTTTTAGTGAGAAATACTCTGAAATTTTCTCCAAAGAGTGTCTCTAACTATTGTCTAGGAATCTCATTTACATTACAATCTATTGGTTAGGAATACATTTAAAATACTTTCATAAGAATTTGGTTTTTAATTTTATACACATTGATTCCCTCACTACTTTCTTCAAAGAGACTGGCTCTTTCATTTAAAAATAATATGTTTCCATATTGTTATTAATTTCATAGATCTTTGAAATTCAAGGTTATATTGATTGATAAATAATTGTAAAAATTGCCCTTCAGAAATACTGCCCATTTCTAGATTAATATTACAAACTAGAAATTACCACTCTATCCTATGAACAAGTAAAAGGCTGGAAAAAAGTGAAAAAAAAACAACAACTTGTCTTAAATATGTCATGGTCAGGGTTGAAAGGCAACTACTCATTCTAAAATTGGAGAGACTGACCAAAATTAAAAAACAAAAAAACAAAAAACAACAACAAAAAAATGCTGCCTATTAAGATAAAATATCTTGGAAAAGGATCTGTGTGCTGCAGAGAAAATAGTATATTCACTCTTTGATGGATGGAATATTATATATATATATATATATATATATATATATATATATAT
>NW_026000174.1:37340693-37349386 GCF_001458135.2 Marmota marmota marmota | reverse complement strand
AAAATTGTTTGGGGCATACATATTTATGATTGTTATATCTTGTTGATGTATGATTCCCTTGGGTAGTATGAAATGTCTTTCTTTATCCTTTTTCACTACCCAGTCATTTGGGTTTAAATTTGGCCAATCTGAAAAGCAGTATAGAGATTCCTCAGAAAAGTTGGAATGGAACCATCATTTGACCTAGCTATCCTACTCTTTGGTCTATACTCAAAGGACTTAAAAACAGTGTACTACAGTAACACAGCCACATTAATGTCCAGATCGGCACAATTCACAGTAGCCAAACTATGTAACCAACCTAGATGCCCTTCAATAGATGAATGGATAAACAAACTGTGGTATATATACACAATGGAATATTACTCATCAATAAAAGAGAATAAAATTATGGCATTTGCAGGTAAATGGATGGAGTTGGAGAATATCAGGTTACGTGAAGTAAGGCAATTCCAAAAAAAAACAAA
The DNA here is from genome assembly GCF_001458135.2 of Marmota marmota marmota. Taxonomy (NCBI): domain Eukaryota; kingdom Metazoa; phylum Chordata; class Mammalia; order Rodentia; family Sciuridae; genus Marmota; species Marmota marmota. The sequence continues at coordinate 37,348,919 of NW_026000174.1, read as the reverse complement.
GGCCAAATTTTTTCTCTCATAAGTGGATACTGATACATAATGTGGGAGATGGGATGAGTGGAGGAAATTTGGGTAGGGTGAAGGGGAGTGGGAGATGGTGCATGGGGATAGGAAAGATGGTGAAATGAGATGGATATCATTATATTATTTATATGTATGATTGCATGAATGGTGTGACCCTACTTTGGGTACAACTAGAGAAGTTAAAAATTGCGCTCAATTTTTGTATAATGAACCAAAGAGCATTCTGCTGTCATATATAACTGATTAGAACAAATAAATAAATTAAAATTTTAAAATAGATAAAATATCAGTTTGGATTTAAAATGTGATATATTTAATTTTCAGGTCATTTTTTAGGATATATATCTAAAATTTATTGGAATTTGTCTATATATTAGGACTGCTTTAATTCCTGTCTTTATTTGTCTTCATTTTAATATTTTTAATAAAACAATAAAATGTTATTTTCCAAAATATTCTTTTTTTTCATATTCTGTTCAACTGTAACACTGGTAGTTGATATTTCTGTTATTTATCATTTTAAAAAAATATGCTGTACCTGAGGAACATGACAATTGAAAAATAAGTAAATAAAAATAAGTGTTTCATTTAGGAAGCACTTCTGTTTTAGAATATCTCCTGCACTATGTAATTTTGGTTATTAATAGGATAAAACATATAAGAAGAAATATGTATATAAAAGTGAAATTTCTTATAATTGCTTGATGCTAAAGAGATCAAACCCACCACTCTTTCTGTTGAAAATCTTTAGAAGTGTCACTCTATGGGCAGTTGATTATCATAGCTAGGTAAGTTATTACCAGATCTGCAAACCAATCTTAGCTCAACAGAGGCCTTTATTGGAACAAGGAGATTATTTTCATGTTTTATCTGAATAGCATGCAAATCACAGTATAACGAAATGAATCAACTAAAGCTTTGATGCAAATTCTATAGAAACTGCACTTTCATCTGTGAATGAATAAACAGGGTGAACTTTTGAGAACAGCACCTGGGTTCAAACAATGGCAGACAGATTTTCTGAGTGCTTGTTAAAGGCATTACTTGAAATATGTTCTTTTCTGAGCGCAATGCAAAATGCTTATGGAAACTGTGGATGAATGTCTTCTTTAGAGATAGAAGAAAAGACAAAAGCTTGTGAATAAATGCAGGACAAACACGTTTTATTTCAAATTTCCTGAGGCTGACATTATCAGGTAAAACCAGTACACACTGAATATCCTCATTAACATTCCTATTCTGTCCAACTTAACCACCAACTTGTGTTTTTTGCCTTTGCCTGTTGCTATATGTAATTTTAGAATTTGTGGGTTTGTACTAATCTTTCAGGTCATCATTTACCATGGGGAAGGGGAAAATGGAAAAGCTGAATAAATTGACATTTGGGCTGTTATTTCTAGTGGATGAAGTGAACATTTGCTTGTTCTAAAAGATCCCCTGCCACTCAACATACAAAACATGGCATGAACAACTATGCCCAAAACAAAGAAGATAATTCATCTGGTTCTAGCTTAGACTTTAGTACCAGAAACTGTAGGCAAGTTTTGTTTGATGTATCACTAACATTTCTTGTAGAAATATCTTATCGGATTGGTAGGGAAACTTCAGAAGCATTATTAAAAGAAAAGAGCCTCTATCCATACGACTAAGTGGCCACTGGAATCTGTATACATCTACTCGGTTTCAGTTTATTTTGTTGTCCCTTTTCTTTCTCTGTTTTCACTTTCATCTTTCTTAATTATTCATCTTTTTTTAATTAGTTGCTCATGACAATACATTGATCTTGACATATCATACATTTGATTCAAATGGATTATGAATTCTAATCTTTCCACGTGTACAGGTTGCAGGATCACATTGGTTATATGGCCATGTATATACATACAGCAATACTAGTGTCTATTGTATTCTGCTGTCCTTCCTATCCACCCTCCCCTCTCTTCCCCTCCCATCACTTCTCTCTACCCAATCTACTGTGACACATTTCTCTCTCTCTTTTCTTTTTCTTCCCCCTCACATCATCAAACATGTATTTTGTATAATGATGAGGGTCTCCTTCCATCTTCCGTGCAATTTCCCTTCTCCCACCTCTCTTTCCTATTTAGTGGTAATCTTCTTCTCATGCTCTTCCTCCCTACTCTATTTTGAGTCACCCCCCTTATATCAGAGAAGACATTCGGCATTTGTTTTTTAGGGATTCGACAACTTCACTTAGCATAATCTTCTCCAATGCCATCCATTTCCCTGCAAATGCCATGATCTTGTTATTTTTCAGTGCTGAGTAATATTCCATTTTGTATAAATGCCACATTTTTTGTATCCATTCATCTATTGAAGGGCATCTAAGTTGGTTCCACAGTCTAGCTATTGTGAATTGTACTGCTATAAACATTGACACAGACACATGTGGCTGTGTCCCTATAGTATGCTCTTTTTAGGTCTTTTGGGTATAGTCCAAAAAGGGGAACAGCTGGGTCAAATGGTGGTTCCATTCCCAGCTTTCCAAGGAATCTCCATACTGCTTTCCAAATTGGCTGCACCAATTTGCAGTCCCACCAGCAATGTACAAGTGTACCTTTTTCCCCACATCCTCACCAAGCACTTGTTATTGTTTGGCTTCATAATGGTTGCCATTCTTACTGGAGTGAGATGGTATCTTAGAGTAGTTTTAATTTGCATTTCTCTGATTGCTAGAGATGGTGAGCATTTTTTCGTGTATTTGTTGATTGATTGTATATCCTCTTCTGAGAAGTGTCTGTTCAAGTCCTTGGCCCATTTGTTGATTGGGTTATTTGCAATGGAGAAAGGATAGCATCTTCAACAAATGGTGCTGGGAGAACTGGAAATCCATATGCAACAAAATGAAATTGAATCCCTTTCTCTCACCATGCACAAAAGTTAACTCAAAATGGATCAAGGAGCTAGGAATCAAACCAGAGACTCTGTGTCTAATAGAAGAAAAAGTTGGCCCTAATCTCCATCTCGTGGGGTCAGGCTCCAAATTCCTTAATAGGACACCTGTAGCACAAGAGTTAAAATCAAGAATCAACAAATGGGACATATTCAAACTAAAAAGTTTTTTCTTAGCAAGAGAAATAATATGTGAGATAAACAGGGAGCCTACATCCTTGGAACAAATTTTTACTCCTCACACTTCAGATAGAGCTCTAATCTATAGAGTATACAAAGAACTCAAAAAGTTAAACAACAAAAAAATAAATAACCCAATTAATTATTCATCGTTTAGTGATTTTTATTCTTCCTGTTGAACTTACAATCTCCTCTATTTAAAATCTTCCATGAGCAACAACAACAAAAATAGGTAGAGGTTATGATTTGGATCTTAACTATAGCCCAAAGACCATGCATTAATGGGTTGTTTGCTAGCCTCAGAAACTATTGGGTGGTGGTGGAACTTTTAAGATGTGAGCCTAAGGGTAGGATATTAGTACACTGGGGATGCCCTTGAAGGAAATATTGAATCCAGGCTCCTCCTCTTTTTCTTTTTTGCTTTATTTTGGTGAGAAGCTCTGTTCCACAATGCATTCCCTGCCATTATTTGGGTCTTGCAACAGGCACAGTCCATACATAGTTTGACTGGAGGCAAGAAACCGTGTATTGAAACTTATGAAAATATGAGCCCAAACAAATTTTTCCTCCTTAAAATTGTGTCTCTCATGTATTTTGTCACAGCAATGAATAGCTGACTAATATAATACACTAGGACAGATTAAACCATTCCTAAAACAAAAATAAATAAGTTTTCAGTAACCATTTCAGTTTTTGTAAATGCTTCAATTATTCAAGGACAGGAATTCTACTTTATTCTATCTTATGAGCTTGTTGATTGGTCAGAAGACGATTTTACTGCATTCTGGATATGACTTATGTTTTAGATAATAAATATAATTGGAATTTTTAATCTACATTTAAAATGAAACATATATATAGTATACATATTTTTTCTTTATTAATAAAAATTGTTATGTCTCACACATTACACAATGAATTATATCCTTAAAATATTTCACTATATATGATGACAATTTTATTCTGACTCAAATTGCTTAATGAGTGTGTATCAGTTCATAATAATATTCTTCAAATTGAGAAGCCATTTAATATAACATTTATGTAAAATCAATTGGATTATTCAAGAAAATAATTAATTTACTCCATTCCATCTTAAACAAATTGATAATTTGTCTACATGAAATATTTTCATTTAGACATTTTTTTATCCATTATATTTTAGGCTTCACATTAGCAATAGCTATAAGGATGAAATACATATTATTCTAAATTTTCTTGAATGGGGAAATGTTTGAAAACAAGGAATGATATATGCAAGAATGTAATTTGAGTGTACCAAGATAAGTGGGATATATATTTGACACTTGTCTACTAAACAGATGAGCATCTTATCAACAGAAAATCTAGGGTTCACATCACTCTAAGAATATTGTAAGCTATTTATGGTGCTATAACATAATACCATAAACCATATGGCTTATGAATAACAACAAAAAAGATTCTCACATTCCAGAAACTGAGAAGGCCAGGGTATCAATATGGTCAAGTCTTGTGAGGGCCCCCTTGAGATTACAGATTACCATTGTTATGAGGTGTCACCCAAAAGCTCTTCTGTGAGACTATGCAAGAATTTTCAGAGGTGAAATGACTGGGTCATGAGAGGTTTGACATAATCAGTAGATTAATCCACTGATATAGATTCACTGGGAACTAACTGTAGAAAGGTAGGGTGTGGCTGGAGGTAGGTGTGTGACTTTGGGATTTACATTTAGTTCCTGGTGATTTACATTTAGTTCTTAGTTTCTCTCTATTTCTGATTGCCATGTCCTGAGTCTTTTTATCATGCTTTTCTACCATGATGTTCTACTTACCTCAGGCACAGAGCAATGGAGTCAGCCCTCTACAGAATGAAATCTCTGAAAATCCTAACCAAAACTAAACCTTTTCTTCATCTATGTTGTTTTTGTCAGGTCTTTTGGTCTCCATGCAAAAGGTAACTCAGCCTTTCTCTCTTGGCATCATAACATGGTGGAAAGAGAATGAGAGAGCTCTCAGGTATCCTTTCTTTAAAGGCACTAATCTCTTGGTGAGAATGCCACCCTCATGATTTAATTGCCTCTCAAAGACTCTACCACTAATACTATCATATTTGGGTTTAGGATCTCAATGTATGAATTCGGAGGGACAGAAATATTTAGTACATGCAAGTCACAACAAAATAAAGATTGTAACTACTAAAATATATGCATTTGAATAACTTTCTCTTTCTGTCTTTCAGGAAGTTAATGTGTGACTATGGAACTTTCATCTTCTCAGGGTAATTTTGCAGAATCTCTCCCAAATACTATTCATGGAATTCTTCATAAGACTATAAACATTAGGAACAACAAGGAGATAGAAAATAAAACTCAAAACTGTTTTTTTTAAACAACAGAAGACACATTCTGTTGAAGGACATGAAAAGGCATATAAAGCTAAATGCATTTTAATATGAGATGAGAAATTCATAAATGAAAGAACTTGGTCTTCTACTGAAATATGTTGAGAACTAAGATCTCCAGGTAGCTGGAATATTTTTATTATTAGTAAATCAAAATTAAATTAGATTAAATCAATCTAGGAATTAGATTTCATTGCAATATTAATTCATTTCCTACACTAAAATTTTTATTGTTACTCACTATACTTTATGCTTTATATTAGCAATAACTGTAAGAATAAAGACCATTCTATATTTTCTTAAGTGGGGAAGGGATTGTAAATGAGAAAAGATATATAAAAGAATGTAATTTGAGTATACAAATCAACTCATATTTATCATTCGAATTTTCATAAGAATTCCAGTGTTAATAGAAAGATAGTTATCTATTATCTAGCTAATTTAATTGAAAACCAAAGAAATTAAACAACTCTGATATTGATATAGCAAAAGGAAAAATATCAATGAAATATAGCAAATAGAAATGTGTATGTATAATATTAGGAGATGGGAGAGACATAAAGATGCAACATTCAGTAAACTTTATTTACTTCAATTAATGGTGAAAATTTTATCTTTCATTCATATAACTTTTTAAAATGAAAAGGAACCCTCTTAAAATATAAATGATTTTTAAGTTTGCTTTATTTTTCTTTATTTCTGCATACATATTATGATAAATTGGTTAGTACAGAGGTATTACCTTTGAACAAATTTTGTCAAAATGTCCTACTTTTTTTTATCTCTTTGTCATTTTTTCTTTCCTTACTCTCTACCCACTTTGGCCATTCAGTGCTGACTTTATCTTATTCTCTGCTTCATTTTCTTCTGTAAATGGTCTTCTGAACTATGCTGCTGTCACATTCCACTCCCAAACACAATGCTGTCACATAAGAATTGCATATTAAAGACAGCCTCAACTGAATAATATGCACTTTTATGGTATAATGGTTTTCCATGTCTCAGTGGCTTCAAGTCGATTAGATTCTTTCATTCACTCATCCACAGAGTTGGGTGCTGTGAAAATGTTATTTTCCCAACTGTTTAAAACTTAAATATCTTTCACAAAATCTCTTTTTGACAGACCATCTTGTGCCTTTAAGACATGTACTTGTACTAAAATCATTCTTCAAAAGTCATCTTCTGATAATCTTCTTTTGAAACCAGCAGTAAGGAAGATCACAATAAGATATTTACAGTGATTGTTTTTTCCATGATTGATACTTAAATGAAATGGAGCGTGGTTTCACTTACCACCAGTATGGTAAATAAAGTGTGTCAAATTAAATCCTCTAAGTCCACCATTCACTCCATTGTCTTAAAGTATGCAAACATTTTCCATTAATCAGTCAAAGTTTGAAGTCAATGTCTTTGCACCCATTTATCATGATTTCTGTAGAATTTGGAGCAAATCTGTGTAATTTGTCCTCATTTCATTTTTTAATGATTAGCAAATGATGCACTGAAAACAAAAAGAATAACTGGAACATTTCCTCTTTTTTATTATTTTTTTTTTGTCAGCTTTCTGAAACTTGTAGAAATCCTTTGAAATTTGAGGTAGCTTTTAGTGTGGGTACTGACACAAGGAGCTGAAAATTGAACAATATCTGTTATAATTATTAGTATAATTCAAATTACAGATTCAAATTAGAGAATAAAATGGAAAGGAGAATTTTTTTTTGTTATGTGACATGTATTGAAAATTACTTAAAATACTACATTTTATTGTTATTCCCTTCACAATACTAATAAAAATAGTAACCAGTAGTCAATCACTACCTACCTGAAGGTGAATGTTTTCAACACAGGAGAAATTGCATTGCATCTTAGTAGATAAAATTTAATTAAGACCAAAATAAATATGATTTATAATTTTGTGTTTATGAAGAAAATTGCTTATATGTTTCCATTGAGACTTATTCAATTCAGTTTCTACTCTCTATAGCCAAGAGACTGAAAGTTACATTGCCTCAATTTATAGCTGGATCATAACATGAATAAAATAGCAACAAAAGGCTTTGAGAGTTAAAAATGTTTCACCTTCTTGCCTGCCATATGTAATCAGCCTAAATTCACTTGGTATTTAAACATGACTCAAAGATAAACATCTCAGTAAAGAATTTCGCTTCAAATATACTAAAGAAAGTCAAGGAATAGTAAGATAAAATAAAATTATACTACCTCAAAGAGTCCAGGCAGTCTTACTTTTAGGCAAGATATTATCACTTTCCTTTTATAACACACCCTGCCTTGTAAAATTTGGCTGCTTTCTCTTGCAGCATAAGGATAAGAGAAATTCCCCCCACAAAGAAAGCAATCATGTCATGGTATGTTCAATAAGGAGTCTAAGAAGACTTGGATCACTGACCAATAGGTTTTATGGTGCCCATAGTTCCTCTGCAATGATGCTATTCAAAGTGTGGTCTGAGCAGCCTTCTACATCACCTGGGAATTGTTACAAATACAGACTTTTTTGTGGTACATATTTATAATCCTGGCAGCTCAGGATGCTGAGGCAGAAGGATCAGTAAAGTACCTTCAACAACTAAGTGAGGCCCTAAGTATTTAGCAACACTCTGTCTCAATATTTAAAAAGGGATAGGGGTTTGGCTGAGTGGTAAAGCACTACTGGGTTCAAACCCTGGGATGAAGAAGGAGGAGGAGGAGGAGGAAGAGGAGGAGGAGGAGGA
>NW_026000174.1:37274433-37340515 GCF_001458135.2 Marmota marmota marmota | reverse complement strand
CCAAAAAGAAGGAGGAGGAGGAGGAAGAGGAGGAGGAGGAGGAGAAAAGAAAATAATAATAATAATAATAATAATAATAATTATTATTATTATTATTATTATTATTATTATTATTATTATTATTTTGAGACCACCCTCTAATGAGATCCCATGATTTTTGACATGTGCATTTGTCTTTGAGAGACACTGATACACTATAGTGTTATCTTCTAGGACTGACCCCAACCCATTCAAATTTCTCCAGCTACTAAAAGAAAGCTTTTAGAGTGTCCAACAGCACATACAAAAACAAAGTCCTTTCTTACATTAAGGCAAAGTTCTTTATACCCCATCTGATTCAAATGTATGTTATGTCAAGATCATTCTACTGACATGTGTATCTAAAACAAATTTTAAAAAAGGCAAAGTTCTGCTTCTCTGTTACTTTCACCTATTTAGTAAAGAATCTTCCCTTTAAAATAACATAGAAAAAAAAAGGCAATCTCTTTCTCTTTCAGCAATGTGTTTCAGATAATAACAAGTAGAACCTCTTCTGTACCCTTGCTCTTCTCCAGTTACCTGTACTATTCTATAATTGTCATAGTATTTAGTCTCCCATAATATTTAGCACAACATTGAGTGTTTATTACAGAATACACCCTAATTATTACCATGAAAGTATGGTTTCTAGAACTGAGTACAACATTGTAGATAAAATGTGACCAAAGAAGGATTGAGAGTGGGGATTTTCTCTTCACATACTCTAGATAATCTACCTCTATTAATACAAGCTGACAATTTCATTGTCTTTATGGAGTAGGAAGTGAGAGAAATAGCATCATTTTATAATTTCACATTAAGTTTATAGATACTAAATTTACATATTTCTAGAATCCTAGTTATTTTCTACTTATGCAAATACTATGTCTCTCATAATAAATTCATTCTTGAAACCCAAATGTATAATATTTAATATAGAAATTCAAAGATGTTGACATGTTTTCTACCTTCATTTCTGAAACAGCTACTGTTATCTGTATTTATTCCCTTACTTTCTCTAAATTATAATATAGTCTGTCAGCTGACCCAGTAGAGAGAATTTAGATTTGATTTGTATATGTTATGAGTTTATTGTTTTGTTCAACATAGTTGTTACTATGGAATGTAACATATTATAAACTTGCCCTCATGCCTAGGATACTAGATTCAGATAATTTGATCTTATTTCTTCAAATGTATGCTTTGAGATGCTCTACTATGGAGGTTTATGGGTTAAAAAGTGCTTTCTTTACTGGGAAATTTATAAACACTTTTGATAAATAAGCAGAATTGGAAAAAAATATGTGGTTTAATTTTTGAACAACTATGTGGTTCACTAGGACTCTTACCATTGTGTTAAGCAGAAGGGCCTCCCAAAGGGATTCACAGCCTAATCTTCATAAAACGTGTGTGTTTTGTTATCTGCAAAGGGGACTTTGCAGATGTGTGTCAGGCTACTGACTTTAAAAAGATAGATTATTCTGGATGTTCTAGGTAGCTTCAATCTAGTCACATGATTTTATTATAAGAACAGATGTCATTCTCTTTCTAGAGGCAGACGACATGAAACAAAAAGAGAAGTCAGAGATTCAGAGTGTGAGAAGGAATCGGTGCACTATGCTGGTTTGAAAATGCGGGGGGAAATATGGTAAGGAAGGCAGGCTGCCAGAGCTGAGAGCCCCTTGATACCAGCCAGAAGGAAACAGATCTCTGCCTGGAACTGAGTTCTGTCAACTATTTCACAGGAATGCAGCCTTCCTTATGCCTTGATTTCAGCCTGCTAAAATGCTCTAAATCAAGGCGCCAGTTATGCCACTCCTCAGCATCTGCCCTGCAAAAGTATGAGACAAATGGATATTGTTTTAAGTCACTAAAACTTTAAACATTGGGTTATTTGTTACATCAGCACTAAACAAACAGGTGAGGTCTAAGCCTCCAGGGTTGTGTGTATTCATTCCTAAAACAACAGCAGACATTGTTAATTTATGACAGCACACCACATTCAGACCCAGCTCAGATCTGGCCTTAACATCTCATAACAAGTGATCCCCGGAAGCCATTTGAAAACATTCAGAGATGACACTTCAGTGAATGTTCCTTAGCTTTGGAGGATAATCGGTAAGTACCTCACACACAAAGCAATCTTCTGTAATTGTTTTTCAAAATGATTTTTCAATTTTATCTTCAGAGAGAGAAAGAGTACATTTGAAATTATGTGAATGCAGTAATACCTGAGTCTCTATGAGTATCTGTATTTTAAAAAATCTTTAAAAATCCTAGCCTTTAATTTTCCTACATGTAAAAGAAAGGGGATGATCCTAGAAGTTTAAATATGACTCTTTCCTCCCTTCCTCCCTTCCTTTCTTGCCCTCCCTACAGGATGCCTTATGTGGAAATCTACTCTATGAACAAGGAGATGCAGGCTTCCTCAGCTGAAAAGGTGCAGTAGGGTCACTCCACTCTCTTCCAACCATCCAGACTCTCTATCCACCAGCATCCATGTAGATTCTGAAAAGTTTGCTTCCACACCACTGGATAACAAACTGCTTCTCATGATTTTGTCCCCAATATTCTAATTTTTTAAAAGGACATATAAAGAAAAATGGTGAAAACAATTCTTCTCTACATCAATGACCCTCATGTTCCATTTACCATGGCACTGCCTACTTATCATGAGCATATGTGAACACATAAATATACTTATTTAGTATGTATTATTAATCATAAGAACTAATGATTTTGTGTTCTATGTCTATAGAAATGCAGTTTTCTTTGTCTACTGGGAATTGTCTAATAAGAAGATGATAAGTCAATGACTCATTTCTTTTCTTATTCATTACTTTTGGGATTTATTCCTTATTTAATAATTCATTCTTTACACAAATAAAATATGAGAACACAAAGTATCTGGTAACAAAAACTTTTCTTAAAGTTAAATGTGATTTTTCTCTAAAATACTGATTAAAAGCATAAATTGTTAATATTAATAATTGATATTATAAATGCATTATAGGTTACCCAACATGTTGTTACTCTAGTTGGTTCAAATATTTTGAAAAGCAAATCAGTTTGGTTGTATTGACTCAAGATTAAATACCACATTTATACCATATATGTCTTACTTCTGTATACCTCTTCAATTGTTGACATATAATTTATTACTTGACTTTGAAAATTTAAAAGTTTAGTGGATTCTCTTAAAATTACTATTTAATTGAAATACTGGATTAGCTCTTAAACTGTCTCCCATTTTTAAACCACTGTGGCCAATGTCCATAACTCATTGAACTTTTAAAGTTATTAAGTCTCTCTCTACCCTCTTGGTGCATTTCATCCCCCAGCCCTAACTCCCTGTTCCCAAAGATGGTACATAATCCGTGATTGTTATTGTAATTGTGTAATTAAATTAAAAATTTTAAATATAGTGGAGAGCTCTATATATGTATAGAAGGATAATAAAGTGAACTCATTAAAATAATTTTTTATACAAGTTCAAGGCAAAACTTTAGAAGGATTATTATAATCTTCAAAATATTTTGCATCCACATTGCTTCTCAAATGTCCTTTAATTTTCAACTCAAGAAAAGGTATTCGAATTCATTATGGGTTACGCTAGAAAGGTGATGCAGAGCTCTGATGTGGACTGTTGTTAAATGTACTAGTGTGTGAATTACATGGAAAGGAAGCAGGCATGGCATGTCTGCGAATATGTGTATGACTTTGAATGGCTATTCTTTGAACTAACAGTTTTCTTTTCTTTTTTTCCTTAACTAAGCCACTTTTCAATCTCATCTCCTTGGTTTAAAAGCCTCCTGTAATATATTAAACAAAAAGTCTCATTAAACTAATAAATCTATCCAGGTGCAGAAAACCCTGTAAATCAGAAGCAGGAAGAAAAAGAAAGAATTTGTAGGACTGGGTGGTAAAGATTTACTTCTTGACTGCGTTCTTTTAAGAATTAGTATGTGAACTCTCTGATATATCTGAAAAAAAAAAATGAATGTCATTTTCATAGTGATTTCAATTTTACTAGCAGGTAATTTTAACAGAGTATTTGGGTATTTCAGCCCATATCTTAGTTATAAAGTATTTTATTTGCAGATAATTGAGAACTAGCAAATTACTAGCAAAAGAAGGAATGAGTTGTTTTAATTTAATCAATGAGGAATACTACAAAAGCAGTAGCTGGGGAAGCTTGAAACAGCATCTCCTTTTTCCATTTTTATCTATGGATAAAGAAATTTCAAGGAATTTGGTAAACGACTTTGAAAAAGTTGTATTTGAATAACTTATTAAAACCACATTGTAACATTAAGAATAAAGATCAGCATGAAGATTGGCATTTTAAGACACTTTGATGCTTAAATATCCTATGAATTTTCTTCTGAATCTAGTTTCTATAAGATATGAAATTTAAGGACAAAATATTTCAAGAATTCAGAATTTCATATTCAGACCTTAAGTTTTCATGCTACCTGTATTAAATAGAAACTATTTCAAGCCATTTTTCCATCTCGTATCTTAAGGAAAAATTATCTGCTACATCTCTTCATTGAAACTCTCTTATGTGCAACATATAGTAATGAGGCAATATATTCAAATTTATTTTGCTCAACAGATACACTGCTAGTTGTTTAGAGCAGAATAGCACCATATATTTTCTCCTCACCACTGTTCCCTGCATAGCAAAGTAATTCTTCCTGAAATACTCTCGTTCAATCTGTGGAAGTTTTGTGTGGTTAATGATCTTTGGTGAAAGTGAAGCATGGATATAATAATATCTCAGTTGCTTTCTGACATTCTAACAGTTTGACATTCGGCCTTTGATTATGAAATCATTACAGATTTTCAAAAGGAGTTCTACGTTTAACAAATGGGGTCATTAGAATTTAATGCAAAATTAATTTCTCTTATATGGTCTTGTGCTGTGAATTCCTTTTATACTAAACTCACAATCAAATGTCATTAGAGGAATGTGATTCCTGGCAGTCCTCATTTCAGAACTTGTTAATTTGTTCTATATTTAAATTTTTCATAAGGGCAAAATCTCCCTTGTTTATCTCTGCAATATTTTAATAATTTCTCAGATTAGCATATCATGTTGAGTTTTTAAAGAGACACATAAAAATTACCTCCCACTATTCTTGCAAAGAGATTTTTTATGTAATCTCCTGTTTAAAGATTTTCAAAAGGCTAAAATAGAAAGGCTTGTAGTTACACAAATTCTTTGAGTAAAACTTGAAAATACCTTCTTTCACTGAAAAGTAGGACACAGTAGATGCATGTATGGAAATGTCAAAATAAAGTACATTATTTTGTACACTCAATATATTAGACATTCTCAATTGTAAAGTACAATTTGCAAAAGTAACATTTTCTCCCTCATTTGCCAAGGAATGAAGGAACAGTTTTTGGCCATTATATTTGATGTTTCAATGTAGTTTCCCTGAATGTTTGGGCTTGATTCCATGTCTCCAAGTCTTGGTTACTGTTTGTTCCAGGCATGAGAATTATGTTTACTCTTCAGATGCTATCATTCTGATTTCTGAGCTCTGAAGGGGATGTACCCAGACTCTGGAATACAATGAATTCAACACAGCGATGTCTTTTGGAAAAGAGCACCTTTCTTCATCATCACAGTACACTACAACTTTGCTTTAAAATTTAATCTGTAAGGATCACATTTTAATTACTTCTTTATGCTTCTCCCACAAAGGTTCCAAGAACCATTATTATAACTGAATTTAGACTATATTTATATGTATATTTTCACCTATTTTTACATCTGGTTGTTCTATATAGAAGTGCTTCTCAATCAACATTTGGCACTTTTATTAGAATAAAAATTTTTATCTCAGCTTGTTGCTACATCCACATTGTGAGTCACTTCTCTTAGCAACATCAAGGGATCCTGGAAAGACCACATTGAGAAGGACTTGAAGACCTGAAGTTGATTCTTATTCCTCTTGGCACCAGGCACAGTGCAGCCTTAGAAGTTCACCTCAACTTTCCTGAACCTCCCTATGCTCATTATTTAAACAGACATAAGGCACTATTCCCAATAACCACAAAAATAGCAATAATAACAACCATGATTACACTTATGGAGCACTTACAGTATGCTAGACAGCACTTTAAGCACATTGAAAATTTGAAAGAGGCCAATACAGAACATACTATTACTCCAATGTTATTGAGAACAAATAGTGGAATAGAAAGAGCAAATAAAGCACTCAGGTCACAGAGATGAGAAATGGAAAATCTGAGGTCTGAACTTAGGCATTCTGGGTGTTGTGTCTTTACTCTTACTCAATTATTCAGAGCGTGAGCTTGATAAATATACTTTATCTTTCCTTTAACCACATGCCAATGAATATGTGTAGTCTCAGGATGCAGATCTGAGTTTTTGTCCCTGTGTTTTAATAAGCCATGAAAATATCCAATATTTTATGTATTAGTAGTGGTTACCTTTCTGAGTATAAAACATCCTCCATATCAACACTCATATCCTTATTCCATCAATATTAGAAATCCTTCTGCTTTTAGCATTACAAAAATTTGGGAGATTTTAAACACTTTTTTCTTTCTTTCCATAATGTCTTGTTCATGGGTTGCCTTCCACTTGTCCAGTTGAATATGAGGTAAATCCAAGCATTTGGTTGTCACCCTATTAATCTTGTTGTTGTATGGCTTCTCCTTTACAGGGTCAATACTTCTTATTTCTGGTCTATACTTATTCTCATCTGATATCTCTTCACTTGAGCTCAGACATGACTCATTATCACTGATTTCATTATTGGAGCTTACAGTTTCAGCTTCCACTGCCAATGGGTCCATTCTCTTTGTGTCTGTCTGATTCTGAACACACTAAATGTTTTATTCTGTCATATGCTGCTCTACAATCTGTTTTTGCCTCAATCTCTGATCTAATTTGAAAAATGTGACAGCTCCCATGCTCAATGTTGGCACTGAGAGGGGTAGACTTACTAAAACATGGGTCCTGTGGATTTTCTGTTGCCTGTGTTCTTAAGTTTTGATTATCATTATTTATGAACTTCTGATATCCAAAATCATTCTTATGTCACATTGCTATATTTTATTTTTAGTTATTATAGTAAAAAATGCACACAACAACCTGTTCATTAGTTATTTTCCCACACTGGACTTTAAGAATCATAAAAGTGAAACTAATTATATTTAGTTCATGGGAATATCTCTAATAACTACTGCAGTGTCTGTCATATAATGGATCTACAATAAATATTTATTAAATGGACTATGTTAATGAGAGGAAATAAGTCACAAGCCCACACACTTATAATTTATTATTATTTTAAAATTATACATACTGCTGTCACAAAACCAGATAAAGACAAATACATATTCAATTACCCATACAAAGATTTCAATAAGAACAGAAGTGTTACTTGTGTCTCTGGCTCCTTTTATTTAACAAATGTTAACATGATCAGCCCTCTTATTTACAGAGCTTCTTGAATGAATAAATAGCAGTCCACTTGGAATTCCCTGGTATTTCAGGAAATTATGAGTCTACGTGCTTATTTTCTCCAAAGAATTGAGAATTTTCATGAGATCATCAAAGATTTGAATATGAAGTTCTAAAGAATTTTTAATCCCTATCTTATATGTAGAAAATTATTTTATCATATTTTAGACATATAAACATTTCCATAATTGTCAAGAGGCTAGAATAAATAGTCAAAGTTTAATCTTCTAGAATTTCAATTCAATTAATGTTATTTTTGATAAGTTTCTACATTGTACAAATATTGAATAAAGCATAAAATGGTCATTTGTGAAGGTAAATTTATGATCTAGAGATGAACAATTTACCTTTAATAGCTTCTAATAGAATTTTTTTATCAAATTGATTTCTATAATATATACTATATACACACATATATATAATTATTCATAGAGAAAATGCTTCATTTATATAAAAGTCAATGAGCATTTGCCACTTAAAAAAAATAAGCTTCATTTTTTGATATGCTTGGGAATATTAAAGGCTGATTTCTTTTTTTTTTAATTTATTTTTTAGTTCTCGGAGGACACATTTCTTAACAATGTTATTATAGATAATCTAAACCTACAATGCAAATTTTATTCATTGTATTATTAAGACTACTCAAAAGTGACTCAAAGACTAATATGAGTTTAATATCTTATGGTCTTCTGGAACCAATAATTAATCAGCTTTTTGTTACAATAGATCCTGTGCCAGATTTTAAAAAATGTTGAAACCCTAGCTAAGAAATCATGCAAATATATGTATTAGTTCTTTTTGTATCATTACTTTCAAGATGACAAGATAACTTCACCATAATCTCTTCCTGCTTATAGAAAATATATTGTGTTTGTGATATGGATATTGACAAATAAAATATATACTAAATTTAAAATTTTGGATAGAAATAAAATGAAAAGTAAAATCTAATTTTATTCCAGCCAAGGAATCTAGGGACACAATATTTAAGAAGTACATTCGATCAGTTCTCGTAAGAATAAATATTATAATAAGCTAAAAATATTAATAGAATAAAACATCAACAGCTAAAACTTAGAAAAAAATATGCACCACAATAGAGTAAGGGATGCCAGCTTTAGATTTCTTTTCCAGACAATCATGAAACCATAAGGGGATATATATGAAATTTTTCCCTCAGATATTTAATAGTAGATGTCACAAGATTTGTGATCTCTAAGAGAAGGAAGAGAAAGTGTGGTGAGCTCACATGATCAACTCTAATTCAAGTTGTTTTGTGAATCACAGACCATGGAAACATAGTGGCTTCACCAAGATAAAGAGAAGATTGGAGGCGCATGGGGAGGCAGAAGCAGGCCAATGTGTCAGGGATGGAACCACTCAAAAAAAAAAAAAAAACCTGCACTGTGTATCTTTCTTTGATCCTCAGTTGAATCTGTTGCTGAATGCTATTCTGTACATGCAAAAAGTAAAACTCCACAGACAGTTCAATAAAACACATGGAGATCTGAAGGTGAAAAATTCCCAGATATGAAGCAAAGTTTATAGATGTTTCATTTCCAATCACCCATCATAAGACCTTCAGTGATGATTCAGGGAAGGCAAAGCCATAATTATTAATTTAAAATATCTCCAGAATGAAAGATCTCTGGTTCTAACATCATACCTCTTTAAAACAAACATTGAAAAGATTTACCTAATCTGCACATTACTTAACTTCAGACTGAAAAAGTGTCACTATTATTAAAGAAATATATCAAAATTCAACATTCCATTAACTACGTTCAATATTTAGTCCAAAATCACTAAAGGTGTAAAGAAGCAGGACAACTTATCACTAGGAAAAAAAAATCAACAGAAAAACAAAATTAGTAGGAATGATAATATTAAAAGAAAATGACTTGCAAACATTTTTATAAAAATGCTCAGAGATGTATGGGAAATGTGGGCATAAATTAGGAAAAAATTGAGAATGTTAAAATATACTTCTAAATGTAGAAAATGCAGTGTCTAAAAGGTAAGTTAATTTGATATAAGCCAACTATACACTAGGAAAAAAAGGTCAGTAAATCTGATAGAATAATGCCTGCAATAATCCAGTACTATGCTCATTATCCAAATCCCTGGAATTTGCAAATACCTTATAATACATAACAAAGATGGTTCAAGGTTTAATTGAGTTTACTTATAAAATGAAATAAAAATAGATCCTGCATAATTGAGGTAGGCCAATTGTAAACAAAAAGATGCTTACATGAAAAAAATCAACCTCAGTGTCAGAAACCAAATGAAGGCAACCTGGAAAGATTTGAGGTGCTACTGCTAGATTAGAGGATGGGCAGAGACCATATGCCAAAGGACTCAGGCATCTTCTTGCATCTGGAAAAGTCAAGAACATGGATTCCCTCCTCAATCCCAAAAAAGAGTGCAGCTCTAGCCCACACCTGGACTTTATGTGGAGGGATCCATTTGAACTTCTGATATTCAGAACTGTAAGAAAATAAATGTGTTGTCTTTTAAGTGATTAATTTTGTACTAAGTTTTATAGAAACAATAGGAAACTATTTGAGGGGATTTGAAAACATAGCATACAAAACATTCAAGTGAGTACAGGAGAGAAAGAACAGGAAAAATGAACAGGGTCTCAGTCTTTTTATATTTTTAATTTTAAAAATTTATTTATTTATTCTAATTTGTTACATGACAGTAGAATGCATTTCAATATGTGGTACACATATACAGCAACATTTTTTCTGCCTCTGATTGTACATTGAGTCACACCATTCATGTTTTCACACATGTACTTAGGTTAATGATGTCTATTTTGTTCCTCCATCTTTCCTACCCCCATGTACTCTCCTCTCCTCTCCCTCTCATTTGCCCTATCTAGAGTTCCTCCATTCCTCCCATGCCCCCGTCCCCATTATGAATCATCATCCACATATCAGAGAAAAAAAAATCCCTCCTTTGGTTTTTGGGGATTGGCTCAATTCACTTAGCATGCAGAGTCTCAGCATGCAGTGATGGTGAAGAAATATGAAATTGAAGAAATAATGGCCATTTTCAGCCAATTTGATAAGAAGCTATAAATCATAGCATATCATAAATATATTCCTGAAAAAAGTGATGTTTGCTTTTCTTTTAAAGTGTATTGACAAGCTATATTTTCATCTCATTTGTTTGTAGATTAGAAGGAAATAGTTGGTGACACCAAGGGAGATTAAGTGGGGTGCTGTTAAGAGAGTTGATTTCAAGATCCAGTCTTATTTAAACACAAAGTATATGTGAGTAGCTCATGAGAATGAAGAGGATTTCTTGGAAAAAAGGCAGTGGATGGGTCATCTTATGGAAAAATTATAGTCTTATTTTTGAGAAAGTCATTGGCATATATAAACATAACCTTGACAGAAAGTTTGGGGTAGAGACCGAAATGCTATATATAAATATATATATGATGTAATTAAATATAATATAGATGTAAATATACATAACATTTGCATGTCTCTACATATGTAAATTTTAAACATTTATAAATCATCTTTAATTACATTAGCCACACTTGGACCTTGAGAATACTTACTGAGTATTCTCAGTCTAATTTCTTGTTTGATCAGATTTGAAAGATTGCCTCTGTCTATGAAGATATCTCTGTGGACACTATCCCTGACTTCTCCAAAGTTAGTGTATGATTAGCAGGCCCATTGGTGGAATATTCACAGATAAAACTTTTATGATTGCCTTTTATGATGTCCATATTGCCTGCTGATTCACACTCTCTGACATTTACAGCCAGATGAGTGAATGTATCATAAAGTGAATAAAGCACAGCCTTCTAACAGATAAATAAAAGACGGCATGACCTCAGAGGTCATTCCCAAATTGAATGTCTGTGGATATGTGATTTTTCTTTGAGTTTCCATCAACTCTGATGATCAAGCTCCTGAAAACCTCATGTGGATAGAGTCTATTTGCCAGAAGGTTAAGGAGGCGTTTTAAATCCCTTTTTATCTCTTTCTATTAAGAATATATCCCCTCTCTTTTTTAGAGTTTGGGAAATTTTTTAAAAAAAATCTTTCTTTAAAGTAAATAGTCAAAGAGTCCAATCTTGGTTTATTTCTCTTCTAACCAGTTCATACGTGTGTTCTTGTAGTTCTCATCCATAAATGGAATATTGGAGGCAGTTTAAAATTTAACTACGACTTACAATTTGATTTTTTTTAATCATAAGATTAGGAGTTTGGAAAATATAGTTGAAAAGAAACTCTAGGAGGAGGGTGGAACAGTCTTACTCAGGCTAGATTATTCTAGATGCTTATAAATTTGAGCTTTGATATGATTTCTACAACTGTCTTTTATTGAGTACCTGCTCTGTGCTAGACAGCATATTGCCCACCAGTCTCATACCCTACACACATAAGCATACCCATACCTCAGATCATGTCCCATATGCTTAGCTTATTCAGTTACAAAATTGCCTCTGTTTTTAGCACAGAATTGCATCTGTTGTTGTTTGAAGTTTTACTAATATGTTTCTGAATTCTTAACTTTTTAAAATTATGGTACAATAAATATATAACATAAAACTTATCATTTTAACTACTTTTCAGTTTATAGTCCTGGGTACCAATTGAATTCACAGTGTTTTGCAATCATCACCACCAACAATCTTGAAAACAATTTTTTTCATCTCCCCAAACTGAACCGGTATACCCATTAAACAACAATCCCCTCTCCCCCTTATGCAGCCTTTCCTAACTAGCATTCCACTTTGGTTCTCTAAGGTTATGACTCTTTGGGGACCTCATATAAAAGAAAACATAAAGTTATTTATCCTTTGATGACTCGCTTATTTCACTTGGCATAATGTCTTTAAATTTCATCCATCCTGCAGCGTGAAATGTTTGTCTTTATAAAACTCACTAATATTATATGATATTTCTAAATGTACACTGGATTTGCTTTAAAAGGTATGGTAAAATTTGATAATGAACTATTAAATATTAATTAGACTTTGCAAATGTATATGTGAACAACATTTGACAGTTTTACATATGTTTATAAATATTAAAGAAAAAGAGATCAATAATAAAAGTGGGGAAACTTGATGACATACAAATTGAGGACATAACCTACAATACTAATAATTAATTCAAAGACTATTTGAAAATGTTTTACATAAATTATTTTATATTGTCTTTTTAAATGCATAGTATACTTTTGGGATATGTAAAGTATGAGTTCTAGATCTATTTTTAATTCTAACTCATTATGTGACCTTGGAAAATGAATTAAGTTGTTTTTTGAGGCTCATTTCCAATATTCTTTTTTTAAAAAATATTTTTGTTTTAGTTGTAGATGGACACAATAGCTTTATTTATTTATTTTTTATGTGGTGCTAAGGATCGAACCCAGGGCCTCACACATGCTAGGCAAGTGTACGACCACTGAGCCACAACCCCAGCCCTCAAATATTCTTTTAATACCATGATTTTATTATTATGCCTGATGTCAAATAGTTACTTAACTGTGGATAATAAGAGCAAGGAAATGGAATTATTATTTTTCTCCTCTCTACACATTTGTCTTCAGGTTTGAATAAAATTTCACATGAGTATCTCATATAAAACTTATATTCTGGGATTATGATCTTAAATGCAACTCAGATAAAATGATAATAGGGATCATTTATTAATATCAACTGAATTTAAGTCCCTTAATAAATTCTTTATCATTTAAATTTTCATATAACTTTTTTGAGCCATATTTGTTACTTGCATTTTTCTAATGATGAAAATTATATCTAAAAAGGAACATTAAAGAGGTTATGTAGAGTTTTGGAATTTATGTCCATTTTGAATCCATTCTGAGTTCTTTTTTATGTATGGTCAGAGGTAAGGGTCCAGTGTTATTTATTTTTTATTTTTTATTTTTGCAAGTGGAATACTCAGTTCACCCAACACATTTTGTTGTAGAGACCCTTTGTGAATTCTTAACACTCTTTTCAAAGTTAAGTTGACCATATATGTTTGGGTTGATTTCTGGGGTATTAAATATGTTCTATTGGTCCATATATCCATTTTCAGATGAGTACCTTCCTGTTTGGTTACTGTGATTTTATAATATTTTTTTGAAATAAGTGTCTACACATGCCTGTTATCCCAGCAATTTGGGAGGCTGAAGCAGGAGGATCATAGGTTAAGGCCAGCTTCAGCAACTTAGCAAGGCCCTAAGCAACTTAGCAAGATTCTGTTTCAAAAATAAATAAATAAAAAGTTTTTGGCATGTGGCTCAGTGCCTTGTGTTCAATCCCCAGTGCCGGGGGAAAAAAAGATGAAAGATAAAGAAATGAAACTAGGACATGTGATGACTCTAGCTGGATAACATAAAAAAAACCTAGAAGAAAACATGGGGAATGAAAATATTCAAAAGGTACACACAGCAAAAGTAAAAATAGACAAGTGGTATTACATCAAAATTTAAAGCCTCTGCACAACAAAGAAAAAAATGAAATGGTAACTGTGTTAGTGAACTTTGCATCACTGTGACCAAAATACCTGTCAAAAGCTACTTAGAGGAGGAAAAATTTATTTTGGCTCATGGTTTCAGAGGTGTAGTCCATGGTCAGCTGAATCCATTATTCTGAGCCATTGTTGTTCATGGGAGAAGGGCCTGGTGGAGGAGCATTGCTCCCCTCAGAGCAGCCAAGAAATGAGAAGGGTGGAGAAAGGGCCATAAGGCTGATGATCCCTTCTTGGTCATGACCCCAGTGACCTACCTGCAAATGGTTAACACTAAGTCTGTTCAAAACTAGCAGGGGCTGATTTGGTTATAGATTTTACAATCCAATCATTTCACTCCCGATTATTTTTGCATTAACACAGGAACTTCTGAAGGAGTACCTCATTTCTAAACCATAATAATAAGCTATTTTTATACCATATATCATAAAAGATAGGCAGGGAATTTGGGGAGATGAAGGATTTTTTTATGACAAGGATTGTGATGTATACTTATCTCTCAAACTGAAATTACTGGTATAAACTTATCTCCAAACCCATGAAGTTGTATGAATTAATCAAGTATATGACTTTTTGTACATTAATCAATAATGCAATATAGGGAAGCAGGAGATTTAGAGGAAAGTTCACTAAAATGATTCAGAAATATGACAATTTTTTTTATTCATTGACTACAAAAAATAGAAAAAGAAACCATCAGTTTTGTTCAAAGTGTCAGCTACTAATGCAAAGCAAGTTAAAGCTAGAAGAGCTGCTATTTTCAGGCACTCTTGGCAGATTACTCCATGTCACAAAGCATTTTCTTTCAACAGGAATAGCTTAACATGAAGCAATGACAAGTCTTAAGGAATCGCATGCTTGCTTGGCTAAAACCTAAAATATAATGCCATTTATTTTCCCCTGGTGTCCTGGAAATGTTCCAAACTGTTTATCTGCATTTCTGCTTGCCTCAATCAATAAAATCATAGATAAGGTTCTTTCATACCACTTAAGTATGAAATAATATGAATAGGGTTTTCATTTTGCTGTCTATGGAAAGGAAATGGATGCAAGTTATTAAGAAAGTATAGGTAGAAGTATGCCAATATAAAAATAAGCTAATATTGTCCGATATTGAATTTAATGGAAAAGAATTCCCCCTTTAATAGTCTATCATCTCAGATCTCATTTTGGGTTAACTGAAATATTTTCAGAGGAAATTCACAGTTATAATACATAAAATGATAATGACAATGACTTCTTCCTCCTCCTGTTTCTTATTCACATTAGTCTCTGAGTCAAATTTTGATATGGTCAAGCTGTCTGGAATGCATCTAAGTATCTATCCTGACAAATAATTGGTACAGCAGATTAAGGAGAGATTCAAATGAAAATTTCCTTGATTTAAGAACTGTAACATTGGAGTTTAAATAACACAGAGAGTTATAAAGGCTGTTAACATTTTAATTGCAAATCATCTCAGGCATATTAGGTGTTCAAAATAATTAAGAATGCATCTATAGTCACAAATTTAATAAAATGTTCATATTTTTGTTTTAACTGATAAAATATATTCTAAATTCTCTTATGTTTTAAGGAGGTTGTCATAAAATATGTATAAATAGAAATGCTAAAACAAAAATAAAATAAAACCATCCAAAGTGTATATTGGGAGCATTATCTCTCAAATTAGGGTTATGCGGTTATTTGCTTCACTGGCCTTTTTATTTTTTACTTATCACCAGTGTGATAATTTCTGGTATTTATTTATTGGTCCTTTGGGAAACTGTATGTGTATCCTATAATTTAATTATAACAAAAAACCTGTGAGGCATGAGCTAGTATCATCTCTCTTTTACCAATAAGGATTAGAGATTTAGAAGTTTCAACTAAAACTCCTCCAGGTTGACAAAGCTAGTCTACATCAAAGGTAGGGAACAAATTCAAGTTCATTGCTTTAACACCTAAGCTATTAACCCCATCACATTGTGCTGTAAGGGGATATATGATTTTATTTCCTGGTGGAAAATTATATGAGGTCTTTATTTATAAGGGCATTGAGTTGAATATTTACCAATATCTCTAATGGTATGTTTTTCATTTTCAGAAAAATTAAAAAGTACACATTTCAAATTTCTAAATCTTGATCTTTGTTTTTCACATCTGAAAAATGGCTAAAATAACAATGTTTGCTTTAAGAATTAAAGAAAAATAACAATGTTTGCTTTAAGAATTAAAGGAGCCTGTAATTCCAGCTGCTAGGGAGGCTGATGCAGGAGGATTATAAGTTCAAAGCCAGCCTCAGCAAGACTCTGTTTCTAGATAAAATATAAAAAGTTATTATATACTTTTTTATACTTAAATGTCCCTATTTCAAAAATTTAAAATTAAAGGCAGGCAATTTGTGTAGAATATAACTCAGTGATTAAGTGCACCTGGGTTCAATCCCCAGTACAAAAAAAAGAAAAAAAAATAAAGTTGGCAATCAATGTATGCAGACTTCAAATGACAGTAATTTTTCCATTGTAGTATGCAATAAATAGTGTTTTTCTTTCTTGTTTATCCATTGTGATATGGGCAAATACTTATATAGAAATATTATATAGAACCCATGTCTCTAGTCATTTCTAAATTAGTCTCTGATATGATCAGATATAGTTGACTGAGTTTGCTGACCTTAATGAACATGCTAGTGTTACCTACCATTAAACTCTAGGTAGACAACAGTAAACCATAATGAACCGTATGCAAATATTACTAAATTTACTCTCCCCTATTTCATAAATAAAACCTTGACGATATAACTATTATGGTAATTGCTATTCAAGTTATTGGTTTCTGAATCCATAGGTTAAATGATCAGTTAGCTTTTATTAGATTACTGGGTTGAGATCTTAAAAAGATAGGACACATGAAATTGTGGAGACTACAATGATGGGTTCCTCTTAGAGTTTTTAATATTCTGACTTTTTTACACTGAGAGCCTCCATCAACCCACCAACTTTACTTCAGATTTCTCTAATCTGTCAATGGTTCCAACAGAGGTTCATGCTTAAAGTTTTCTTTTCCAGTAAGGAACAATTTTCTTTCTTTATTATTATTAATATTATAATTGCTATAATTATTATTTTGTTTGAAACTTATATGAAATATTAAATGACTGAGAATAACCAAGACATTTAAGAAAAATAAGAAAAAAAAATTGGAGAATCTTTTTCTTTTATATTTCAAATGTATTGGTAAAACAATACATTTCTTGCCACAAATGAGATGGTTTCTAGAAGAGATTAGCTTTTGAATCTGTGGGCTGAGAAAGAAGACCAGTGTTTACTCATGTGAGTGGACATCATCCAACCCAATGAGATCTCCTGCAAAGCAAAATATGGAGGAGAGTGAATTTCCTTTCCATTTTGGCTCTGAACAATCCATTTACCACTGTTTTTGAAAGTTACAGCTCCTGATTTTTAAGCCTCTGGTCTTCGACTAGCAGTTAAACTTTGGACTGGTAGTTACATCTTTCACTCCCCTGCACCTCACTATCTCCAGCCTTCCTGATTCTCCAGTTTTCAGACAGCATGCTGTGAGACTCTGCAGCCTGCATAGTCACCCAAGTGATTCCCATAATAAATCTCCTCTTATATTTCTCTGTGTTTCCTTTTTGGTTCTGTTTATTTGGAGAACTTTGATGAATAAAAGGGTCCATGGAATATTTGGATGTTTTTCCTTCCTATTGTATAGAGTTTTAGGTGCCATTGATATTGACATGTGTCTATGCCATAAGGGATCCAGCCATCTCCTAAGTAAAAGTTTTCAGTCTGAAGAATGAAACTGGGCCATAGATTATGAATTCTTATTAAGGTAATTGCCTTCATGCTTCTCCATATCCATTGCTGCTTTTGTTTTCTTATATCTTTGTTTATGTATACATTATGTATTACACATCCAAATATCTTACGTGCCACTTAGCTATCACAATAATTGTAGTCCTTTTCTTCTGGCTTATATAACATAACCACTGGGCTTTGAGGTCCCATCATCCCTATAAGGACAAACTCTGAGATAACTTTTCCTCCCATCATCCCTGCCTTATACGGAAACTAACACTAACACTGTGTGCCCCCTTACCAATGAATTCCTAATGTTGTGAAGTGTGTCCTCTGGACTTATCTGTAGAATGTAATTTTCTGATACCTTCCAGTCTGACACAATGTATTTATTTCCACAGACACATTTTCTTGAGTTCTTAAGTTCTTTCTATTCTATCTCACACACACACACACACACACACACACACACAGAAAAAAAAAATTAGTCCCCTCAACTTGATTTATCACAGCCTTCTTTCAGCACATTTGATTCTTGAATAAGTTCTCTATCTCCTGTTTCTAAAACCATTTCCCAAAACTACCTACTTCTTAGGATCTTTATGTCTAAAACTATAACCTGAAAAACACTGGTTTTTCTCTTCAGTATTTCAACACCAAAAATTATTGATGCTTTGATCTCAACTCCGTCCCTACCAACACTTCAATCTTTATACAGAAGTAACTTTGACATTTCTCCATCACAAATTCTATCACTCGCTTACTTGTAACTTGGCAATATCTGTTTGATTTGACCATAATAAAACCTAAACTTCTAACCAAAAGGGAGATATCATGGCTTCTTACTCAAAAATATTTCTATTAATCAAGGTCAGTGTTTGTCATGCAGTTTAAATTTAGAAATATTAGCTGTTTTGCTGCTTAACCGTCATTTGTTGGTCACGTTTTCTTATTTCCAAAATTTTGCTATTATAAATAATATAATTAGCTATACACCAAGAAGAACTGTTTAACTGCAAGTGACAGACCTTGCTAGTTTACAATAGAAAGGGAATTTTATAGCCTAATAACTCAGAAATCTAGGGATTTATGTGTTTTATATGTTAGCAACCAGGGAGCAAAGGAATAGTATATTCAAATTCAATAATTAAAAAAAAAAGTTTAATAAGGGGCCATTTACAAGTGTCTAGGCAGGATTTAGGGACACTAACAAGGAGCATGGCAGGGGATTATTTTTATATCCCACTTAAATTACTTAATTAAGACCACCACTTCACAGTAGCTGTGAACTTCAATAGATGACCCTCAGCGATCCAGGAGAGAAGGCACTGAGGAGGAAAACTAGGCTAACCTTGTGCTTCTCAAGTTCTTCTCTTCTGCTCCTGGCTTGTTTAACTGAATCCAATTAAAAGGCCTGTGGAAAAGAGGTCCATTGATGTGAACCATATAAGTCAGCCCCCTGATGTAGAAAAGCAAAAGATGTCACAGATCTGGGAGAAATAACAGAAAAGATTCAAAACACCTAATTTCAGGTAATATCAGATCTAGGATTGCAATTGCTGTAAAAATTTTTAACTTTCCTTTCTTATCTTGGTTTTGATTTCCTCTAGGCATTTATTAGAGTATGCAGTCATGTTTCTATTAAGTTCAGATGAGAAATGTGAACAGTTTCTGCTCCAAATGTATTTATAACTTATAGCTCTAGAAAAGAGAAAGACCATTTCATTCCTAGTATGAATATTGAATAGGAAGGTTGACTATTATCTTTTGGGATCACTGGGACTGCAGAGGACAAGATTCTTACAAATAAATGTGGATAAAATGTCCACCCAATTTGAGAGAATGAAAGGGTTTTCCATGACAGATTGTTTTTGCAGGTACGAAGTTAATAAAAACTAGAAAATTGAACAAAAATAGATAATTATTATAAATTTTTTCTGAATATTTTATTACATTTTAGTTATTTCATTATAATGAAATACAATGAATAATGAAATAAAACCCTTTTGGGTTTATTTATAGAAGTGATTCTTGAGCATATATTTATTTAAGCTTTTGTGCTGATATATAAATGACAAATGTATTTTAAAAGACCATATGCCAGATATGAATATACCCCTTCTACTTTAAACTCTCTATTGTTCATTATTTTATTTTATAAAGCAATATAGAAAAAATAGTACATTCTATATAATATTATGAATTTAAAAAAAATTCTTAGTATGAATAGACATTGTTTCACATGTCTATTTTGTATGGCTGTATCTTGTGCAAATTGTCCGATTATGTTCTTTGTCTAATTGTAGGTTTTATTATGTTTCATATTCTGCCCACATATCAATATTAGCACACCTTTGTCCTATTTAATAAAAATATTTCTCTTTCTTATTTCTCTTAACTCTTTAATTATTCATTTTTACTTATTCCTTAGATATCTTAGATATTAATTAGTGATTAATTAAACTATGTGTCAGATATTTATATGGAGCAAAGAGTAGTACTTGTTTTATTAGAGAGTTAGAGTTTCTTACATATCCAGAGATTGATATGCATTTACATTTATGTCTAGTAAGACAGTCTCTTGTGGCCATAGTGTCAGATTTTTTAAACAACTACTGCATTCACTTATGAACAAAAAGTGCACAAAAGAATGTCTTGCAAGTAGATGGATTTGAATTATTTGTAAGATTAAAGGATTAATGAATGTATGTTTATTGAATAAGTTAATAAATTTCACATACTTGTTGGTAGATATTTATTTGTGGAAATGAAGTCTCTTGTGGCCATAGTGTCAGATTTTTTAAACAACTACTGTATTCACTTATGAACAAAAAGTGCCCAAAAGAATGTCTTGCAAGTAGATTGGTTTGAATTATTTGTTAGATTAAAGGATTAATTAATGTATTGTTTATTTAATAAATTAATAAATTTCACATACTTGTTGGTAGATATTTATTTGTGGAAATGAAGTTTATGTGAATGATTCAAAGAATAAAAATAAAATTATAAATTAATGCCTGATATAATGTGTCCATATTAAACAAATAGCAGAACACTGTAACTTACATAGGTTTTGCGGTTAATAGCAGAATTAAAATTCTACCTGTACATTTATAACCAGTCTTGCAATTTTCAGATTAGCTCAGTATCTCTAAATCATAAACCACACTTATGAGATGGTCTGCCGGTTATCAATTTGTTCTTCAATCCAAATTCAATCTCCTTTCCCCTGCTTTGGGATACCAGTCTTGGGATACCAGTGGCTTCTTTGCCACTTGGCACAGTATTTGTTCTGTCATTAGAGGGTGTGCAGGAGTGCAAGGACAAAGCGGTTTCTTTCCTGTTTGGAGTCTATTCCTCTGTGCTAGCTCCTTCAGTGGTACAGGAGCATGGAGCAGCAATTCTTCCCAGCAGCCAGTTTTGCATAGCTCCTCTGGCATCACACCAGGTTATTTCCTGCTTTCCAGAACCAGCCTTTGGCACCTCCACAATTTCACTATTTAGCTTGCAAATTCTATCCAGAAAAAAAAAAAAAAAAAAAAAAAAAAAAAAAAANTCTTTCTTTCTTTCTTTCTTTCTTTCTTTCTTTCTTTCTTTCTTTCTTTCTTTCTTTCTTTCTTTCTTTCTTTCTTTCTTTCTTTCTTTCTTTCTTTCTTTCTTTCTTTCTTTCTTTCCTTCCTTCCTTCCTTCCTTCCTTCCTTCTTTCTTTTCCAGTACTGGGGATCTAAATCAGGGTATCATACATGCTAAACAGCACTGTTCCTTTAGATTAAAACAATTTTTGAACTGTTCTATTAACAGTTAAGCTCTGATGTGCTCTAATTATGATGAAATATTGGTGACAGCCCTTGATCCAGCTCAGCAATCCACTGGATGTCTGTAGATTAAAAGGGCTTCTCCTCTGAACATGTGTTATCTCAAGAGATAGCATACTCTTTTAAAAAGTTAATCAGTTGTTCATGGGGTGAGGTACCCTGTTGAACTCATACTAGAATAAATCAACTAAATAAAATTGTCTTAAATACGCAATTACATTTTCATGGTAGGACCAATACTTTTTCCCACAATTTCTCTTATTTTAAAATGGATAGCTGTGTGAAACAAATGAGACAATATACTGTGTAGATTAAGGCATTCATACAATTGCAATTGAAGGAAAAGGCTGAATTATTGAACAAATATACTTAGGAGGTTATATAATCCCTCTAAATATCACTTTCTTGTATGAAAATATGGATAATAATAGGGGCTTTTTTGGAGGTTGATGAAAGTACTTGGTTGTTGATTGGGGCACACAAAAAATTCAGTACAATGACCCACTGTTATTCTTACTGTGATAGTGCAGATGTGGAATCCTTCCCTCAGCACCTCACACAGAAAAGGGATGAAATATATGATATGTCAGAATGCACTTTATTTTCCTGCTTGTCTGGAGAGGATAGAATTGTTTTTGATGAAATCCATCACAGAGTTTTAGGAATGAAGCAGTTGCTTGCCTGAAACATAAGTTCCAGGTGTAAGACTACCCAAAACTTTTGGGTTAAGTGGCAGTACCTCCACAGCACTTTCTTTCATTTATCCTCTTGATGTGATAATTTATCTGCATTTACCTTCTTGCTGATTCTGCCAAGGAGGTAATGCTGGTCGCTTGAGAGAGCTTGGCTGTTGAGAGCCAAGAAAATACAGGTACATAACTTCATTGAAAAAAGCGAATTATCACAGTAGCGCTGTTTCTGGGTTCTTTTTAGTATGAATAGCTATGGAGTGCTCCATGCCACATGGGCAGTGAGTCAAATATCAGGTTTATTTTATGCAGGTTGGAATCATCTCATTAGTGTGCCCTTTTCTCCCAAACAATCTTAATTTTTATAACTTCTATTTAAAACTGGATGATATAAGTTCCAAAAGGATGCCATTTCACCACTATAATTTTCAAAAGTATTGGTTATATAAGTTATTTCAAAAAAGTAATTACTATTTTTAACAAATAACGCTAATTACGGTTTTGAAAATAGAATCTTAAATCATTGCCTGCCTTTTGATTAACTCACATCTGAATTATTGTTTCTAGCTTTCCTATATTTATAGAGTATCCCTCCCCCAGCTATTAAACTTGCATTCTTAGACAATTTCTGGTTCCTTTGTGTGAAATAATAGTGACTAAAGTCTGACATGATGCTCAAGTTTATTAGCCTCAGTTCTTTTCCTCAATTCCCAAATCACTTTTCAAAAAAAATTTCTGAGTAAAGGATATGAATATATACTTAGTGACAAAAAATAATTAGATGCACTAGTTATTCTCTACACTGAATGTTCACATACCACTCTAATTTGCTCTAATTTCAATATCACACATTTTCTGGACTGAAAATCTCTCTGGATGCCTATAATCAATGTGAAGGATTTGGAAGGTATCAAAAAGTACATATAGTGAAGTAGTGGGGCAAGGATTCACATGCCCTGTCCTTGCTGCCCCCGCCCCCCCGAACCTTGCTTTTTATAGTTCTGATACTGTCTTTGGTGGGAGGGCTTATTTTTATCAATTTTTTTTCTTGGTTGCAGTAACATGGCTCATGCCTCTTTGTGTTCTAGGTCTAGGTCCTAATGGCATATTGATAATGCCCTCCTTGTCCACTTCACACCCCTTGTCCATTACCTTACCCTTGATTACACATAGCATAGGTGCCTAACACTTAAGCCTTGCTTACACCTCTGTAGTGTGTCCATTCATTAAACTGTCTTCAGAGAAAACTTTCTGTGA
Source organism: Marmota marmota marmota (assembly GCF_001458135.2). NCBI lineage: Eukaryota > Metazoa > Chordata > Mammalia > Rodentia > Sciuridae > Marmota > Marmota marmota. The sequence goes on along the minus strand of NW_026000174.1, from coordinate 37,316,908 downwards.
GCCCACTGTTTTCTGCAGGGTATGTGACTGTCATAGCAATCATGAAGTTATTCTTTGACACATATTTTCTTCCTTGTAATATTTTCTCCCTTACTCTTCATCCATATCTAACTAGACTCAAATTTTCTGAAGAGGAAAATTTTAGCATATACTTTTGGTAGGATTTCATTGAACAAATTTCATTTAAAAAGCCACCCCAGTTAAGAAAATATTTACTGAAAACATGTGCTTATGTATTCTATTCATGAAAAAATGAAATTGATTCAGGACTTTGTTCCATAGATGATAAAGTGTAGACAAATTTGTTTTATCCTTGTACATATTTTTCCTTTCTTCACAGTAATTTACTTACTGAAATATTATTTTTATACGTTTGATGAGCAGGGTCATTGAACTGCTATGATCCTTCTAAATATAAATACTGATGATTAGAGTTGGAAAGAATTTTATAGATCATTTGTTCAGTTTCATCATTCGGCTGATTCAGAAACTAAGGTCAAGAGTGGAGAACAGTTGGCCAAGACTCTATAGCTTATGAGATGCCAAGACCAGTTTGGATTTTAGACTCGCAGTACTACAGGGCATCCATAGGAGAAAAGGTATGATTCTTGTCTAAAAATTGCCCTTATGATAAAAATATTATACATGTATATGTGACTATATCAAGCATATATTTTACAAATCTTATTGGAAAGCCATCAAGCTGAGAGGATTTCAGTACCTTCTAGGTCAGCAAATCAAATCTTAAACAGTAAAATGAAACTTAAGCTTAATTAATAAGGTACTAGTTACTAACCCCTATCTAGGGACTTGCCACTTTAGGTTACTAAATATTATTCCTTTTTTCTGCTTTGGTGAAAACCTTATAAAACTTTCTTTTCTCTCTATTTCCCTCATCCAGTGCTAAGCCCCTTGTGATTGTATGCTGTCCAATTCATGAATCATTAAATGTTCAAATAAACTCTTTTAAAATTTAATGTGTTCAAGTTTATCTCTGAATTACAGTATGTATATGTGTGTCTATCTGTATGTGTGTATATATATATATATATATATATATATATATATACACACACACACACACATATGTATTATATGTATATATATGTATGGTAAGTGGCATAGTAAAAGACAAAGTTAGGAATAGGGATACCTATGAAAATATCCAACAATACATATGAAGATAGAGAAGGTCCTCTAGAATTAAAAGTTTTGCTAGTAATGGAGGAGTGTTTCATTTAAGTGTAAGACTTCTGGAAAGGAAACATGTCTAGCCAGGATCACTGCATTGATGACAATATTTCTTCAAAGACTGTTTTAATAGCCAGTTTCTCTGGGTCTGACAAAGCAAATGTACTCTTAAACCCTTCCAACTGGTTTCACCAAGAAAAAATAAGACATGTGATACCTCTTGTTCCTGATGATAGGCACCTAGTATCAGAATCTCAGTTCTTCCAAAGATCCTTCTGAGGGTACACATGGGATGTATTATTTGAAGCATTGGAGTTTGGAGTAAATTACATTATCAGACACCTTGTAAACTACCATGACTGTACAGGCACAGGTATGAGCTGAGCTCAAGAAATAACAAGCAACAACAACAATAAAAAAAACATATACATAGAAAAGTTAGAAAAAGCAGGAGGAGATGACTTGGCAGGAGGGTTGTTACAGAGTAACTGACGGGCACAAATCAAGATAATATTATTTCACTTTTTTCCTAACATGATGTATCTATCCCTAGCCTCCACGTGAACTAGCTTGTGATTCTCCATCAGGACAGGTACATGTAAGAGTATTGCATTTTGAGAAAAAGCAATGTTTTTCAAATCTACTACATTAAAAAAATTAATTTGTTCATATTTTGTTTAATAACATCCAGTTCAATTAATGCCATTATCCTATATAAATTTTTTTTCAAAGTCATTGCCAAGGCCTGGATGTACCTCAAAAATTCATATGTTGAAGTTATAACCACCAAGGTGATGGTCCTATGAAAGAAGTTCTCAGGAGGTAATTGTGTCAAGAGAACAGAGCCCTCATGGACAGCTTACTGTTCTTATAAAAGAGGAACAAAAGAGACCAGCTCCCTTTTTCCATGCCAGCACCCATCAAGAAGGTGAAATAGAAAGGTGGCCCTCACTAGAGAACAAATCTATTAGTGCCTTGGTCTTGGACATTCCCACCTCCAGAACTGTGAGAAATAAATTACTATTCTTCATACTCCACCCATTGGTGGTATTTTGTTGTAACATACCAAATTGATTAAAATGTTTACTAAGAAAAAAATTGGGGAGAAAATTTCTTTGAATAAATGTTTTTTCAAAGAAGATACAATACTAAAAAATATGTAAATATGTCATAGAGAAAGAGTTAATTCTCTAATACTTTTTCCAAAACACTGTTATACTGGATTTTCCTTCTTATTAAATGTACAGCATTTTCTATGTATTGATCAATGCTAAGTATCACTTAATAGTATCACTTAATAACAATCAACTCCTCTTTAAGCTTATTGAATGGCTCACAATAGTAACCTTGATTTACACATGTTAAGTTTTTGTTTGAAATCTTACAAAATTGTTTCTTCTTTGAGCACCAGGATTGATATTAGTGAATTTTAATCCATCATCCTAGAGAGAGATGCAAAACAAAATAAGATAAATAAAACACCTGCAGACACATACAGTATAATTCAGGTTTTAAAAAAATGGTCAAACTTTAACTCTACCATATTAATTTTAAGCTTATGATGAGTATATGAATTTGCTTATATATTATTCATTGTGCTTTTGTGTGCAAAATACTACAAAATCAAAAAAATAAAGCAAATACATTTATCATAGTCTTAGAATTATTCCAAACTACATGATCTCACAATGTCAAATTAGTTTTTTTGCAAGAGTGGAAAATAAATAACCCAGCTTAAAAATGGATAAAGGACCTGAGCAAACACTTACTTGAAAAATACATAAAAATCAATAAGCATATGAAATTATGTTCATTCAACACCACTAATCATCATGAAAATGAAAATCAACTCACAATGAGGTTATAACCTCATCCCTGATAGGATTATAATTTTCCCAATAATGTGGATAATAACAAGTGTTGTTAAGGATATTAGAAATTGCAACTCTTGTGAATGCAAAATGGTTTAACTGCTATGGACAAACAATATGGAGATCTCTAAAAGGATAAAAATGGAAATACTGTATAATTGCAGCCATACTTTCATGTATTTATCCAAGATGGTTCTCACAGATATCAGTATGCTCATGTTCATTGCAGCATTATTACTAATTTTGTTTTTTGCAGTACTAAGGATTGAACCGAAAGCCTTACACAAGCTCACTGCAGCAATTATTCATGCTATCCAAGGGAAAAACCTGAATATTTACTGAAGAATGAATATACGAATAAAATGTGGTATATGCATAACGTGGATCACAGCCCCTCAGAAATTAGCCTCTGAGGTTGAAATGTAAATCACTTTGGAAATTTGTTTTTTCTTAAGGGATATGAAACAGAAATTCACCCTCAGAATTCTGGTCAGTGCTGCTTCTTAATCTTTCTGTTTCAAGCAGAGGGCCTGAAGAAATCATTATGCCATACTGAGAAATCAAATGCAAATTCAGTCCTTTAGTGATCTGCCCAACAGCTGGCTCATTGCAAAGTGTTTCTTTTTCATCTCTTTTACAATCATGAGTACTGGCCCATTGTTGCTTAGCAACTCATCCTGAATTAGAGGAAGACAAACCATTACCTCCTGAAACAGTTCCTCCTGTTAGAAAGTTCTTTGAAACCTGGAAATAGGCAGAGATAATGAGTCATTCCTTCAGTGCAATTTGGGCTTGCAATTTAGAAACAGTTCATATTGACTCAACTATTTTACAACTCACAGATAGGGAATGACGCAGATGAATTATTATTTTTTCTTTTCTTTCTTTCTTTCTTTTTTTTTTTTTTTTTGGTATTAATGATTGAACCCAGGGGTGCTTAACTCCTGAACCACATTCTAATCCTTTTTATTGCTGAGGCTGGCTTTGAACTTGTGATCCTCCTGTGTCAGCCTCTTGAGCCACTGTGATTACAGGCATAAGCCACCATGCCCAGTAAGATGAATTATTTCTGATAGAACAGACAATCTCCAAGATTATGTTTTTTGGCATCATTGGACATTAACTTGATTTATATATAAATGAGCACTCTTAAACTATTTTTGGGGGGTTCATTTTTATACGCACAGTTTCTCAAGTGGTATTTGAGCAGGTAATGACATCTTATTTTCTTTCTTATAATAAGTTATATAAAATTACACATAAATTTATGTCTACATAAATTATATAGTTGTATGGAGTTGTGATTTTTTTCCCATTTCAAAAATTTCACTTTAATATTCCTTAGATTTCCTTTTTCATAATCAAAGCACTAACTCCATATTTTCCCTCCTCTACCAAACATCCTCAGGTATTTACCATAACTAAAATACCATGATAAATTCAAAACTATTTGGGGGTTAATAAAAACTCAGCTTACTGAGCTTAATGAGAGCAAAGGACAAAAAAAAAAATTTAAATACACAATCAAAACTGTAATTTCAAAATAGCTATTGCTATGGAGATTCTATCACAGATATCTGCATGAAGTACAATTAGATGATTATTAGGTTGATCTTCATTATGTTCAGTCATTGGTTGCTACTGTCAATATTACCACACATTCAGTCAGAACAGGGTGTACGGTCCATAAGACTGCCAATGAAGACTTGGTGACAGGCATACTGCTATACTAGAGGCAGATTAGGATAAGAAAAGAAGCAAATGTGCTATAGCATTAGCTGAAAAAAACTGCCAACATTGAGATTGAATATATCTTCTTTGTAAAAAGCTTGTAATCCACTGTTTTGAAAAAGTTAGAGCTCATATTAAGAAAAAGTTCCTAAAAGAATAATGATTACCTAAGACAATATTCTATACAAATGACAATGAACACTAGCATTGAGTGTGTGGGGGTTCTTTAGGAGTGTGTAAGTTGAAATCAGCTTCTTAGCATTTAGATCAAGAAAATTTCCTATACTATATCTAGAAAGCAGCCCAAAATACTATATTTTAAACATCCCTGATTATTGATATGCAAGTTCCTCATCCAAAACTTTAATGCTAGAGGAGGGAGAGCAAAATAGGCTCTACTTTAATGTGACCTCATGTAAGTCACCTAAATACTTTAAATGGGCAATATTTGTGCTTAACCTCAAATATGCTTCATCTATCTATCTATCTATCTGCCTACCTACCTACCTACCTATGTATCTATGTATCTATCATCTATCTATCAATCCTTATACTGACTTATTTATATTTAAAATCCTTGCATCATTCTATTTAGGAATATTTATGGCTCTTCTTTTTTATTTTTATTTATTTTTTTATTATGGTCACACTACTTAATTTTGCCCATTCTGATGGATACTTCCATGTGGTAATTCTGGTAATTTAAGGGGAAGAATAAAATATTGACCCTAATATGTTCAAAAAATAGTAAATACTAGGCAGGCACAGTGCCTCAAACCAGTTGCTGGGACAACTCAGGAGGCTGAGGGAGGAGGCTCACAATTTCGAGGTAGCCTAGGTAATTTAGTGGGACACAGATTCAAAAATTTAAAACATGTAAATGTCTGTGTGTGTATGTCAATGTCATAGGGTTCAAACACCAATACCAATAAATAAATACATAAATAAATAAATAACTGTCTTCAAAAACACTCTCCTGACCTGAACACTCATTGAAGCAACAAATCTTACTGTCTTTTGCTGTTGGCATTGGCCTTGAGCCTTAAAATATGTCAGCTCAGGACTCAGGATATAATTCAGTTGATAGAGTGCTTGCCTTGTATGCATAAGGCCCTGGGCTCAATCTCCAGCATGTATCAGCTCAACCGGAGACTATCATGCTCAGTGAAACAAGCCAGCCCCCAAAAGTCAAAGGTAGAATGTTTTCTCTGATCTGTGGAAGCTAATCCAAAATAAAGGGGGGTTAAAAATGTAAGAAAGATCAGTGGAGTAGACAAAGATATGAAGGGAGAGGAGGAGAAATGGGATAGGGAAAGACAGTGGAATAAATGTGACCTAAGTTTCCTGTGTACATATGCGAATATACCACAGTGAATATCAGCAACATGTACATCCACAAGACACTGATTAAAAAAAAAATGAAGTACAAAGCAGAAAGATCCGAAGAGTAGAGGGAAGGTGACAGAGGGAGGAGTGAGGGAAGGAAAAGGGGAAGTACCAGGGAATAAATTGAACAAATTATACTCCCTGCTTTTATAATTATGTCAAAATAAATCCTATTGTCATGTATAACTAATCAATTTAAAAAATAAACTAAAAAAAATATATGTCAGCTCATTGTTTTAGAGGATTATCTCATAAGGTTCTTTAAATTTGAAAAAGATGTGTGTGTGTGTGTACTGGGGTTTGAATCTTGAGGCACTAAGCTATGTCCCAAATCATTTTTATTTATTTATTTTTCTTTTGAATCATGGTCACACTAAGTTACCCAGGCTGGCCTTGAACTTGTGATCATCCTCCCTCAGCCCCCCAAGTTGCCCCAGTAACAGGAAAAGATTTCCACACAGAGTAAATCTACTACAAATATCAAATATATGAAAAGAAGAAAAAATTAAAGCCAGTTGTGTCCAAAAAAATTGATATATGAGCTCAGTACTTCAAAAATTATTCAATGTATTCAACCATGGTTTTAACTTAACTAGATGTCAGAGTATATCCAAACCTATACTTAACTATATGTACATGATTTCTGTACCTGTTATGCCATCATCTACCTTTTAAGAGTTATTATTCGTTTTGATCTGTGCTTAACAGTTTACAATGCATTTTAACCTTTGTTTTTTCATTTGGTTCTTAGGCCATTCCTCCTAGGTGAGAAGAGCAGCTGTTTTTCTCTTTAGTTTACAGGCAAAGATAATTAATTGTAGGGAGGCCAAGTGACTTCCTGAATTCATAAAGCTAATCAATTTGCAAGGGGGAGAGCCAGGAATTCAATTGAAACTATTTAAAACCTATTTCACTAAAGTAACAAGAAATAAAAGCTATGAGACCAGTGAAAAACTGGGCTTTTCTTTGAGTTCTTCTCTTTTTTAATGAGACCCTACTTTGTGCCAAACTGTGGTGCTACAGTCTGGGTGTGGAATATCTCCCATGGCCTCTTTGCTAAGTAAAAGCTTGCTCCTGGCATGACACTATTGTGAGGTGTAGGAAACTTCAACAGGTAGTACCCTGTGGGAGGTCTTAGGTCACTGAGGGGTGGACACCTAAGGGGAACTATGGATTTTTGGTCTCTTCCTCCCATATCTGACCATTGGGTCAACAGGCCTCTTCCACCTTACTTTTGTGCAGTGATGTTCTTTGCAATCACATATTCAAAGTGATAGGACCAATTAGTCATGATATTAAATCTACAAAACGATGAGCCAAAGTCAATCTTCCAGAGTTTTTTTAAAACATATTTTTAGCTGTTGATGAGCCTTTATTTATATATGGTGCTGAGATTTGAACCCAGTGCCTCACACCTGCTGGGCAAGCTTTGTAAGACTGAGCTACAACCCAGTTCAAACTTTCTTCTTTATCACTTGATTATCTCAGAAATTTCATTACAGTAACAGAAAACGTACTAATATATATGGGCATATAAACATGAATAACAGGAATAAAGTCCCTGCTTTCAAAGACTTTGTCTTTTAGACTATCAATAAGTAAACAGAGCATGTAGTATCCAGTAGTAGTAAATGTTATGGAAACAAATTTAAAAAGCAAAGGAGATAATGAAAGACCTAAGCAATTTCATTCTGCTTGGGATCTTATTTTGCTCTGAAACTTAACCTCTGACTTATTGTAGTCCTAAAGTCAGGAAAAAAACTACGGAAAGGCTCTGTGGAAACAGTTCTCGGAAAAGCCGCAAAAGCCGCAAATAGGCCAAGATAACCACATATGTGAAATTCCAGATGGCTTCCACCTAGGTGTGGTGACCAGTATCTAAACTAGAAGTCCTTCAGTTTGGCACGTACTCCCCTTGCAACATCCTCACTGTGTAAACCAATCAGTTTAAATGAATCCCCCTCTTGGAGTGACCAATCCCCCCTCCCCAACTTGTTCCCGCCAGTGAATGTGCTAATCATGTTTTAGAATTGTTATTTGATTTTCCCGCGGTGTGTGATGATTTGCTAGGAGATGCTATGATGTATGTGGGGGTCCCTGCCTTCTCCAAAGAATGTATAAAACTGCTGCAAACCCTGGGCTGGGGCCTCTCAGCGTCACCAGTTGCTGTGTGTGTGTAGACCGAGCTAGCTCCCAATAAACACCTCTTTGCTGCTTACATCGATCTTGGGTCTCTGGTGGTCTTTTGGGGGTCCCAAATTCGAGCTTAACAATAACAAGTGATAGAAATGGGATAGCTGAGTAGAGACGTTGTTTTAGTTCAGGAACCAATGCACACTTCTGAGATAAGGTGCTACTTGAGAACATGTTAAAAAAAAAAAGCCATTTAACATTGGAGGACTAGCAGCCCAAATAGGAATGCAAATTTCCTGAAGCAAGGGGTATTTGGGAGTTCCAGACACAGAAAGGAAGACAGAGTGACTGAAGCTGAGTGGACCAAAGGGAGAAATATAGGGGGTCAGGCCGAGAGAGACAGAGTATGGACTAATAGGAGACCATAATGAGGATACTTTATCAATTAAATGAAAAGTGACTGGAGAGTTTTAGGGGAAAGGTGCCATTCCCTGACACATGTTGGAGTGATTATGGCTTTGGGTGGCATGGAGACTTAAGAGTTAAGGTGAAATAGAGTGCACATTTAGGAGGCAAGTAAAGAAGCACAGAAGTTGTGAAAGGCAAGTACAGACATTGTGAAAGATTTCATTTTAATAATTTGATGGGTTTGTGAGGGCCAAGCTTTCATGAGTCATTCAGTACTACAGAGACTCTGTCTCATTTATTTCTTTCAAAGAAATTTTAATGTGTATCAGGAAGACTTATATTCATAAAGGATCCTTTAAAAAGAGGGCAGTGGAATGAGAAAAATTACAGTGGCCTTCTAGGTTTTAAAGCTTTGAAGTTGGGAAGAAGAAAAACTGAAAGGAAAGCAAATTTTCAATTTGTCAAACAAGAAACTGAAAAAAAAGTATGAAATATGGCAAAATTATTTTCACCATAAAGTTTGAAATATGGTATTTTTGATTATGTTTTTGGTGGATTTAGTGTCTTGTTTTTTTTCTGTAAAACATGAATTGAAGCTTGTAAATGTAAAATATTATTCATTTATTCAATAAAAAAAAAGAAAACAATTTACCCATTTCTCTTTGGAATTGCAGATATTTTCAGATTAGCATTTCTGAGTATTTTATATGTCTTTAATTTAGAATGCCCTGATAAACTGTTTGAGCAATTTTCATATTCAAAACCTTTCTGTGTGGACCATTTGCTCATTACATTTATAAACAATTGATTGTCAATTTTTTTAACCTTATATGAACATCTGTTCTCTTGGATAACTTTAGCAAATACTATGCCTTTACTCTATCCAAAAAGAATTTCATTTAACTGAGCTGGAATTGCCTCTGGCATAGGTATTTTGTAAAAGCCCCTTGCCAATACCACTATTGAGGCAAAGAAAGACTATTGATCCCAGGTATGTAATCAGATTCAGCACAATCTCACCACACCTTCCTTCTTAAGCAGATCTCATTTAATTACATTTTATTTGTTCACTTGAACTTTAAATGTGTTTGACTTGCATGTTCTGAAATTTAAATTTTACCTACACTAGTTGGTATAGATTCTTGGAAATGAAGACATAAATGACAGGCAATTTACTGAGACCAAATTAGAGAAAGAACGTTCACAGCACTAATGAAATGACTCAGAGTTGGAATGCAGAACAGAGCGATGGGACAGCAGATGGGACAAGAGAAGGAAAGATGCCTGACAGAAAGGAGAGTGAATGTACCCAGGGACAGAATTAGAAGTGTGAGCAAATGCCACTCTTTAAACATCAAACAAAAAATGAAAGTCATTTACAATAGCCACAGAAGACAGCAAATGGCTTCTAGGATTGCTACTTCTTATAGCACCACAATCAGTAGTAACACAGGATTCCTTTGAAGTTTCAGAAAAACAGAACAAAACCCAAACACTTCTTGCATAAATAGAACCACACACATCATTTGTGGAATTCACTCTAAATTAAAACACAAGGACTTCTTGTATAAACAAGCAAGTAAAAGGGGCTATTAAAGGTACTGAATATAAAGCTTTTCATTTTTTTCAGCTTAGCATTTCGATTTTTGTTGGTTTGAGATATATATATATATATATGTATATATATATATATATATATGTATGTGTATGTATGTATATGTATATTTAGTTGTAGATGGACTCAATATCATTGTCTTTATTTTTATGTGATGCTGAGGATTGAACCCAATGCCTTCTACATAAGAAGTGAGCACTCTGTCACTGAGCTACAACCCCAGCCCTGTTGGTTTGAATTTCTTAAGTGTAAGTTTTTTCATATGAAGATAATTATACCTTCATATTAGACATAAATAATGTTTGCTTTACCCCCCAAACACCAAAGAAATATCTTATAAAACTCTCACTATACTCTCACAGCAAGGACACTGAATTGGCACAAAGCAGAGAACATTTCCATCATCATATGTATTCCTTATATTGGCCTTTTGTAGTCATCTACTTTTTTTAATACTTTTAAAATAGATTTACATTTTTTGACTTCATACAGTAATCTGAAAAATGTTAAGGACATATCTGAGATTATACACACACACACACACACACACAGAGAAACCATAACCCACATCAATAGATAGAATATTTCAAATAATTTAGCTCATTCTTCTTTCCAATCAATATCTCCTAGAAGTACCCACTAATTCCTATTTCAGCAACATAGCTTCTTACTCATTCATTCACTTTTCACTACTACATAGTAACCCAATATATTTGCATTTCATGAATTGAGACATAAAGTGATTGTTGCTTAGCCCTAAGATGCCCCAATAAAGTGAGTTAAACAAGCTTGCCCCTATCATTTCATTAACCCAAAATGATAAAGAGCAACCTGAACTAACACACACATACACACACACACACACACATAAGTGAGTTTCCAAAAATTCCACTGTGTAAACTGTGATATTTTTTATGTAATTTTTTTATATGTAACAGCAGAATGCATTACAATTCTTATTAAACATATACAGCATAATTTTTCATATCTCTGGTTGTATACATAGTATATTCACACCAATTCATGGCTTCATACAAGTACTTTGGGATAGTAATGATCATCATATTCCACCATCATTAATTACTCCATGCCCCCTCTCTTCCCCTCCAACTCCTCTGCCCTATCTAGAGTTCATTTATTCCTCCCATGCTCCCGCTCCTTATCCCACTATAAATCAGCCTCCTTATATCAAATAAAACATTCAACATTTGGTTTTTGTGGATTGGCTAACTTCACTTAGCATTATCTTCTCTAACTTCATCCATTTACCTGCAAATGCCATGATTTTATTTTCTTTTATTGCTGAGTAATATTTCATTGTGTATATATGCCACATTTTTTTTAGCCATTCATCTATTGAAGGGCATCTAGGTTGGTTCCACAGTTTAGCTATTGTGAATCATGCTGCTATAAACATTGAAGTGGCTGTGTCCCTGTAGTATGCTATTTTGAAGTCCTTTGGGTATAGATTGAAGAAATGGATAGCTGGGTCAAATGGTGGCTCCATCCCCAATTTTCCAAGAAATCTCCATACTGCTTTGCATATTGGCTGCACCAATTTGCAGTCCCACCAGCAGTGTGTGAGTGTACCTTTTTTTTCCCACATCCTTGCCAGCACTTATTGTTGTTTGTATGCATAATAGCTGCATTGAACCGTGATGTCATACACTTTCTTTCAAAACTTTCCATTTCTAGTTTTTTTATCCTTGTCAACATTAATTACTACTCCCTTTTATTCTTACCCTTTAATGAATGTTATGGAAATGAATCATTAAGTATATCTAATTTTGGAGTTAGTTTTTCTAATTTTATTTAGCATAATTCTCTGGATATCCATCCACCCTGTATAACAATAGCTCATAAGTGAGAATAATAACTCAGTTGATTTTGTAGTTTTTAGTTCAATAAAAATATTATCTAATATTTAAATCTTTCCAAGCTGCCCCTTTTCTGATGATTTGAATAGAGTTTGTTTTTAGTCTGTTGTTGTTGTTGTTACAACCTTTTCATGGGCAAAAGGAAAACTCGGGGAGCCAACCTCCATGTCATTCCTTGGATCTCAAAGTTCCCCCTGGTCTGACTTTTCTTTTCACATTTAGATATTTTTATATATGTTTTATACATAATATTTAGGGATTTCAATTGCACTCAATAGGAGGAATAAGGAAAATTGCATCTCCTTTTTGCTCACATAAAAAATGGTCTCAAATATAATTTAAAATTTAAATTATTAGCACAAACTCCATTGTTGATTCACAATGCCAGTTTATTTGCATATAAATATAAGAAAATTCAACTGAAATTACACATTTTTGTCTTCCATATTTTGCATATTTATGAGTATTTCATTCTTTCCAGAATGTAACATTAAATGAAACTAACTATTTTTATTCAACTCTTGGCATTGGTGCATGCTACTAACTTGTTGTGCTTTTGGTTTTCTGATAAGTAATGAAAACCTCAAAGGAAAAAGACCTGTGGGCTGCCCTACCTTTAATTTTCCTGCCATTCCATTATTTTACTCTAAGTGATTGGTCATTTCAAATAAATTTAAAGAATAAGAAATGCTATGAAAAAAAAAAAAAACTCTTAGGAAAGACTTGTCCTCTTTTTGTATTTGATGCATGTTCTGGTGTGAATGGACAGTGAGGCCTTTCAGAGCAGTCAATGCCTCTTCATACACACCTGACATGCTTACCTATGCTCACTTCAACTTGTGCTAAACTTTTACAAAACCTGGAATAAACAAAGTTGGGTCATCATGGGCAAATGCAAATGAAATTGTAAAGCAGTGTGTACATCCCAATATGTCTGTTTTGGACACATGGGCTCTATTATCCCATTGGACTTCACTTACAGAACAAGGACAATATTTATAATAATTTTGTGGATAGTGACTATACAAGTGTGGGGCTCTTCCAAGTGATATTAATGTGCGAAAGCACTAGTCGCATGTACGTGAAGCTATCTCTGCCAAAATAAAAATTCTGGCCTTGCTTTGTATTTGCACTCAAACTTCAAAAACACTTTGTTGCCTCCCTTGTAAGTCCAAATAGTTTTGCTTTCATACCAAAAAGTGGCAAACTCTCTTTTTCTTAAGCTCATATGCCACTATTCACCTTCACATTTTCTGTACCTACACATAATGAAAGCAATCTGAATTCTGTAGCCTCTGCCCATTTGCTAACACTATCAAGGACACATTCACTTTTCAAAGTACAGCACCAATTTTATTCTCATTTAAATCATTTTGTATTCTTCCTGTTGCCACATTAAAGTAAATCTCTTAACCTTTAGAAGATTTGTCTCTACTCTTTGTTAAACTTGCTATGCTCTACTTTGCTGTGCTTACATAAATACAAGATTCAATGGTAAGATCCTCTATCCATTCAATTTTTTTTTTAATTTTTCCTTGTTATCCAGCATAAGTCAGAGAGAATGAGTTGGTTAATTCATTTTTGTTCTCTGCCCTTATTAGATAAAACCTGATTTATTTTTAAGCATCAACAATTATTTATAGTATTTCAAATTTCTCAAATGCATGGAAGATCTAATTTAGAATCCATTCAATGTGGTCGTTTTCAGTTGCTCTTTCTTAGGTCTAAGAAGGTCAACCTCTAAACTTGACTTTGTGCAAGTTCTAGAATTAAAATTATACTATGTTCTTTGTGTGTGAGAAAGAAAAAGAGAGAGAGAGAGAGAGAGAGAGAGAGAGAGAGAGAGAGAGAGAGAGAATCAAAGGAGCAAGAGAGAGAGAGAGAGAGAAAGAAAGAACCAAAGGAGCAAACAGGGGTTTAGATTCACATTTTGAAATCACCTCTTCTATTATCTTTTAAAAAGAGAAAAAAAATCTTTTAGTAGGCTATCTCCAGGATATTGGTTTTATTTACTTTCTGGGGAGAATACTGCAGCATGACATCCTGTTTCTTCACATTTTAACAATATTCATGCATAGATATAAGGATGAACCTGTTGTTCATTTCACAAAGCTATAGCAGCTCTAGCAGCCTCTTCTAAAGAGCACCTGCACACTCACATTCAGAAAGCATTTGCTTTTGCAAAAGCAGAAGTGATGAAGTTTCATTCTAGTATTTTGGCTTCAACATGCATTTGGATCCCTAAAGTTGGTAAACAGCAAATAACACTGATAATTAAAGAAAATTATTATCAATTAATCAAATAATTATAAAAGATAATTCCATCACTCTATCCCTTTCATTTATTTAAAAACAAAGCAAAACATTGCAAAAGTGCTTGAACCCTATTATCCATGAATCATTTGAACTTTCAGGACTTAAAACTAATTTTTTTAAATTGACAAAAATTATGTATATTTGTCATGTATAAGATGATGTGTTGAAATGAATATACTGTGGAATGGCTCAGTAAAGTTGTTTAACTTTGCCTGGGGCTTCTCTTCTACATTACGGCTATAGTTTGGATCTGAAATACACTATAGTGGCCTGTGTATTAAGGGGTGTGTCTTTGGCTTGGCGCTCTTGGGAGGTTGTGGAGCTTTGAGGACATAGATAGAGCCTCATGAGAAATCTTGAAGTCACTTGTGGTGTATACATTTGAAGTGTTTGTGTGACCCCGGTCTTGTCTTTTTTCCACATTTGCTTCTTCACTTTGAGCTGAGCAGTTTTGCTCTGCCATATACTCCCCCCATGATGTGGTGCCTACCTAAGGGTCCAAAGCAATGTGGCTAGCCACTCAGGGGCTGAAATCTATACAGCATGATCCTGAATAAGACTTTTCTTTTTGATGAGTTTATTATCTCAGCTCTTCTTTATAGTGAAGGAAACCTGAATCACACCCTCTCATCCTTTGCATGCTTTGCGGTGAAAACCCTTATTCAGAATTTTTAATGGGTGACACAATAGGTTTTATGTTAGAAGTTTCTGGTTCTGAGTCTTCATTATTTGGTGGGGGGATGAAAGAAAATACTGTTGACTTGAGATGTACTATACTGTACCATCTTTTCCATTTATGCCCTGGTGAACAGACCAGTTAGAATGTCCTAAGTGGCACTGGTGTTGCAGTGCTATGGCCTCCTGCTACCCCGTAAGTTTCTCTCTCATATTTGTCTTTCTCTTTTTCTCCTTGGGTTTGGGGAAAAAAAAGACAGAATGGGATATAAGTACACTCCAAAATATTTACCCTAATGAGTGGGTTTTCCTTTTAGCTTTTATCTTAGAGCTTCTTTCATATAAATGCTTTGAAACCTCTTTTTTAGAGGCTTAGCCTGGGGCTTCTCTTCAGAACTGCCTGGCAGCACTGAGTCCTGAAAGTGCTGATGTGGGGCTCAGAGCTCCTGGCTGTATTATTAGCTCTGCCTGTCATTCAAGGGCTGCTTTCAAGCAAGTTGCTTTCTTGTCCAGTCCGCAATTTCCTCAGCTATAAAATAAGCTTTCTGGGTAAAATGAAGTCCAAGATTCTCTCAAGTATCACATGCATTTTGTTAGTCTCTCCCACATCCCCTGCTGAATAGAAAGTCCGAGATAGATGTAATGCTTAGATTTGGCTTATCTATGGTATTCCTTCACCAATCTACACAGACTGAAATATCTCAAAAGTGAGTGGCCATAAGGATGAGAATATGTGACTCAGTGGTTCTGGGGTTGTAGTGTCTGATACAGCAGCCACCAGGCACATGTGGCGATTTGAGATTTAGTACAACTGAGGAAATGAACTTTAAATATTGTTTCATTTCCATGACTGTAAATATGAAAATTGCTACTCTCTTTGTTAGAAAACTTATGCATCATTAAAGCAAACTGGATATCTGAAATTACTTTTCCAAACTTGGAATTGTTTAAAATTTAAATACAGATAAATTACATATATAAAAATGTAACTTTCAAACTGTGACTTTCTATCAAAGTGAAAAAGATTTTGATGCATCAGAACAGAAAGAAGCCAAGATATTAAAAATTTTTAGGTCCACTTGATGCTGAAATGACAAAACTTTGTATATTCAATTAAATGTAGTATAGTATTAAAATGAATTTTAACTATTTGTTTTTAGTGGTGTTTTTTCTTTATATACAGCTCTTAGTAAATTTGAAGTTGCAGATATAACTCTCATATTTATTTTAAATGGTGGTATGCCAAGTAAAGTCACATGTATATATTTGCTCATCTGGTTCTGAGCAGTATGCATTCAATTGCTAAAATCAAGGATTTGTTCATCTTTAGTTTTTCTTTTTTTCTGATATCTCCACATGACATGATGTTGCACTATTGTGGATGATGGAGAGTGACTTGAGATTCCACAGTTGTCATATCAATTATTCATATTCATAAGTACTTAGAATAGCTTCCTTTGGATAATCTGATTTATAATTAATAAAACACTGTATGGAGAAAATGTCATTACTCAACATAGAGAGATGAGAAGAATGAGTCTCAGAAAACTCAATGACACAAACAAGGACAGAAAGCAAAGAAATGATGTCACAGGATCGAATCCAAAGACACTTGGGGATCCCTGACACATTCATTTTTGACGGGATCTCAGAGTTTCCCATTGCGTGTGGCTATTGTCATAGATTCATAACCCCCAAATATTCCAGAGGGGAACAAAATCTGATACAGTAGGCTAGAATTTGAATCCTGGGTCTGTGAATTACTAGAGAGCTTACCAGAGACAAATATTCCTATTTTAAAATTATCTCAGAGATCCTATGATAGGAAATCTACCCATCTGACAAGTTTTTAAGGGTGTAGTAGAATATTAAGGGTGCAGTAGAATATTATTAGCTAACTGCATATTGTTGTACAGTTAATCACAAGAACTTTTACATTTCACATGACTGAAATTCTCTATTGAGTTGCAATTCCCCATTTGCTCATCTCTCCAGATCCTGAGAACAGCATATATTTTCTGCTTCTGTGAGTATGACTACCGTGGATGCCTCACATAAGCAAAATCATGGAGTATGACTTCCTTGGGGACTGGCTTATTTCCCTCGACATAAGGTCCTCTAGTGTTGATACAGCTGGTTACCAGTGATGAGTTCTGCTCCCTCAAATGTTGAAGTTTGAACATTAGAGAAGCACGCCGAGGCAAGCAGGGTTTATTAAAAAAGGGGTAACATAGACTTCTCCCAGGAAGGAGAAGGGGTTATAGCTGGTATCTTGGTATCCCCAGAAGTGAGGTGTTCAGTCTATTTTTGTGTTCTTGGCTTCCTTTGCTCTCTTGCTCTCTTCCCCTTGTCTTTTTCCTTCCTGCTAGGTGACTAAGCCCACGAATGCTTGGTGGGATAGCCAAGAGGTGGTAAACCCGTGGGCTGAAGGGAAAGGGGCAAGATGGTGCAGCCCAGGATATGTTGACTAACAATTTTATAGCTCTATGTAGGGAGGGGCTATTCCTGGACCAGGTTACCTTAGCAACAGGTTGGAGCAGGGGCAGGTTCTTTGTAAGGGTGGAGTAAGAGCTCTGAAGGAATTAACATTTCAGTCCCTCAGGAGACAGGCTCCCACTTCCCAGGACTCACTCAAAATTGGCCTTATTCATCTGACCTAATTCGATTTACCTATCTATACTGACTGCCTAATTCTGGCTTCAGTGTCATCCATGTGTTTAGCATGTGACAAATTGTGGAGACTAAATAAAGACATCATAGATTCAGCAGTATATCAAGGGATCTTTTATAACAGTTTTAGCAGTAGATTATGTAAAATGTGCAAAGAAACTACTAATTGACTTGGCATGTGGCAAAAAGAAGGAAGTCCACTCTAAAAATTGGAAGTTATCTCCTCAGTCCATGACCAAAGAGCAACCTAAAATTACTGTCAATTTCAGTGTGAATGAACTTTTGACAAGCTTCTTTCTAACTCTGGACCTTTGAACTTTTTCTCAAGGAGTTTGCTTTAGAAAACTTGCAGATGCTTACTGTGGCCTGTTGAGATATATAACTTTTTAAAGCCTCTTGCCAGTTTTGAGACTAAAAGATATCTTTATAAAGATATGAAAGAGAACCATTCATTTGAAATGTAAGCATAAAGGGGGTCAGAGCCCCTATATCTCAGCCTTGTGGGAGGCTAGGTGTCATGATCTCCTATTAGCAAACACAGATGGCTAAGACAGTATCATCCACACAATCAGGAAGAACTCAATATGCCCCACACCCTTCACTGACAGGTTACTAAACTCCTTCAGTACATTCCTACTACCTCAGCCTTCCTTATTTCAGTGGAGATTTTTTTTAGTCTTTAGTTCTGGCCTCTTTCACCTATTGTAATCTTTGTCTTCAAAAGCAAAGTTTTAAATAAAAGTTTAAGTGATTTATATCCAAAATATCAATTCTTTCTTATAGGAAGTTAAACACTTTAATATAAATAAACAAAAAAACTTGATTAAAAATGCAAAATACACCTAAGTAGACATTGTCCCAAAGAAGACATATAAATGGTCAACCAGTATGTGGGGAAAATAAAAGAGTTCACCATAATTAACATCAGGAACATGGGGATTGGGAATATAGCTCAGTTGGTAGAGTGTTTGCCTTGCATGCACAAGACCGTGGGTTCAATCCCAGCATCAAAAAAAAAAAAAAAAAATCAGGAACAACATGAAGTATCACCTTATTCCTATGAGAATTCCTATTATAAAAGTTACAAAAGAACATAATTCCTAGTGAGAATGTGGAAAAAAGGGAATCCTTATACACTGTTAGTGGTGGTAATGTAAAACTAGAAGAGTCATTATGGAGTCTCCTCAAAAACATTAAAAATATAACTACCATATAATTTGGCAATCATACAGGAAATGAAACCAAGATGTTGAAGAGACATCTGCACTGTCATGTTTATCTCAGCACTATTTGCAATAGCTAAGAAATGGAAACAGCCTAAGTGTCCATCAACTGATGAGTGAATCAAAAGCATGTGATTTATATACACAATGGAATAATGTTCAGCTATTAAAAATGAATTCCTATCACTTTAGGACTATGTGGAGATTTTTATGCTAAATAAAAATCAACCCAGAACAGAAAGACAAGTATCACATGATCACACTCATGCAGAATCTAAAAATGCTTATTTCACAAAAATTTAAGAGAATGATGTTTACCACAGTCCAGAGAAGGTAAGAAAGGGAGAGACAGGAAAAGTTGATCAGTGGGTACTAACTGGTAATAGATAGGAGTAAGGAGATCTAATGTGCAATTGCACAATAGAATGATCATAGACAATGCTAATGGCTTTTATGTATCAAAAGCTAGAAGAAAGTAATTTACTTTTTTACCATGAGGAAATGATAAATGTTTGAGAAAATGTTTAATCTGATTTAAATAATACACAATTTATAAATATAAACATGTCACACGACAACCCACAAACACACATTTTATGTGACTATGTGTCTATTAAAAAAGTAAATTTAATTTACAAATGACAAGTTTCTTTTCTCTAATCATTGAATTTATTCAACATTGTTCATATAAGATTTTAAGATGACTAGGGTACAGAGATAGTGATGTTGTGAGATGCAAAAGTGTTTAATTTTGTCTATTTGTTTAGTAAATAACATCTAGTTATTTGCCTGAATAACTACCCACCACCCAGATTCATTTTGTAAAAGAGTTTGTAGCAGTGTTATATTTGAGCTAAAAGAACAGACTTCAAATTAATTTGAGATAATAAGAAATAATAACAAAATAAGTATCTTGGATATTATTATTTAATAAGTGGTGAATTTTTGATTGATTCAAGAAAGAATGTGAAAAATCATTCCAAAGAAATGAAACAGTATGAGCAAAAAAGTAAGAAAGGAAGAGGAGGCCAGCAAGTTTGATTGGCTACAAGAGGGAATATGACTATCATTGAAGACCAGACTACAGGAATACGCAAAGAGTTCAAGGATTGAACCGCACAGTGGATACTTCATAAAAACTCATGGGAGCCATGACACTCCCAATCTAGGAGTGTCACAGGATTAGAGCCCTTGTTTCATGATATGGCTGCAGTATGTGGGCAGAATTGAACAAATCAATTTAGATTAAGGAAAGTGATAAAGATTAGGGCTACCAAAGATTTCTCAATCATAAAACTTTTCTTAACAGTATTACATTGGTGGATTTATTCTATATCATTATATATTTATCAAAATGCATAGACCATATAATGCCAAGGATAAGTCCTCATGTAATCTCTGCACTTTGGTTGATATGTGTTAATATCACTTTGTTGATTGTAATAAGTGTACACCACTGTGGCATGGCATATTGATGGTAGGAGAGGTTTGGTTTATGTAGCTATAGGTTTACATGACAATTCTTTGTATTTTCTGCTCAATTTCACTGTGAACCTAAAACTGATCTAAAAAATGAAGTCTATGAAAAACAGACAAACAATAAGCAAGATTGGGATAAGAAATCTATGATCAAAAGTACGATGGAAATAAGATAAAATCTACAGAAAATGGGTGTTAATGTTGTGTTTGCGGGGTAAAGTGTTAGACTTCAAAAGTTGGAATTTTGAACAGAATTAGAGGATGATAAGGAAAGGGAAGATCTAGAGAGAAAGATGATTTCAGTTTTGGGGGAAAATATTTAAAACACTGGGATGCTGAGATAGAGATACATTACAAATGTAAAATTCAAAACTCTAGCAAGAGTCAAAACCAGTCATCCACTCTAGGTACGATCTAATGAGTGTTTGTCACCTGTTATTCATGGCCCATAAATTTTAGGTGCTTTTGAAGAAGAAATCAAGAAGATTAAATAAACACTAACAGTGAGCCAAATTCTTCCCAAGCATTAAGACCAAAAACTGCAGCTTCCAAAAGATAAATCAAGACCTCCGGAGACCATGCAGGAATCGCGTCTGATTTTATTGCACAGTTACCATGTAAATATACTCAGGCAGCAGCTAAGCAGATTATAGGCAGCCACCAATGCAATTTCAGCTAACTGGGGAGGAAGAATGTAGAAGTACAATGCTACTGATTTCAATCATCTCATACCAAAGGAGCATACTATGAACATGAGAAGACATGATTGACATTAATCTTCAGCACCTG
Source organism: Marmota marmota marmota (assembly GCF_001458135.2). Taxonomy (NCBI): domain Eukaryota; kingdom Metazoa; phylum Chordata; class Mammalia; order Rodentia; family Sciuridae; genus Marmota; species Marmota marmota. The sequence goes on along the minus strand of NW_026000174.1, from coordinate 37,295,544 downwards.
GTTGAGAGAGTAGTTGTCTAGTTTCTTTATTTTGAAAGCTTCTTCCCATTGCCATACTGTGTTCTTTTAAAAGAAGTCTGTATGTACCTTCCACAAAGAGTGCAGGATTTTGTTCTGCTGTTCTTAGTGCCGAGTATAAACGTACATCATTTGGAATTTCAGGAAGAGGGATTTGTGTCTTCTCATTTATTTACAAATTAATTCAATCATTTTTATTAGTATTGACCTGGAAATTTACCATAGGTTTAACCCAATAATATTTTATTCACATTGTTGCTCACAGTATTCTAATTTTGGCCATTCAAGGCTATTCCAGATGGCTCCTGTGCATCTTTGACACACCTCATCTTTTTGAGCATTTCTTTATTTGAAGAAACACTTCAAGATACTCACACTGGTCTTGTGCATTTCCTATTCCAGTGCAACAATCAGGCAGTTTTTTCAAGAATCCATTTTCCCAAAGAACGGTCTCAGAAATGGGTCTAAGTGTTAGTTTGTTTGTTGCTGCAGGAGTATATTTGTATAATTATTTCTGAGCACTCTTTTCTGGCAAACTGAGGGGATATATGTGTATAAGTACCCAAGAACATGCATATATCTATACATATTTTAAATATGCATTAAGTAAACATGAGCTCTTAATGATGTCTCCAATTCCTGTTCATTATCTCATGAACAACATTATCTCATGAACAACAAATTATCTCATGAACAACAAATCCAGCAATATGCTGCCTCCAGGAGACACATCTGATTGCAAAAGACATACACAGGCTGAAGGTGAAAGGTTGGGAAAAAATATACCACGCACACGGTCCTCATAAGCAAGCAGGGGTGGCCATCCTCATATCGAATAAAATCGACTTCAAGACTAAGTTAATCAAAAGGGATAAGGAAGGACATTATATACTGTTAAAAGGAACCATTCACCAACAAGACATAACAATTATCAATATTTATGCACCAAATAATGGTGCTGCGACGTTCATAAAACAAGTTCAAGAATCAAATAGACCACAACACAATAATTATGGGTGACTTCAACAAACCTCTCTCACCATTGGACAGATCCTCCAAACAAATTTGAATAAAGAAGCTATAGAACTCAATATCACAATCAACAACCTAGACTTAACTGACATATATAGAATATATCAACCATCATCAAGTGGATATACTTTTTTCTCAGCAGCACATGGATCCTTCTCAAAAATAGACCATATATTATTCCANCAGTAGATGGGGTAGAGAGAGAAGATGTGAGGGGAGGGGAGGGGAGAGAGTAGAGGATAGGAAAGGTAGCAGAATACAACAGTTACTAATAGGGCATTATGTAAAAATGTAGATGTGTAACCGACGTGATTCTGCAATGTCTATTTGGGGTAAAATTGGGAGTTCAAAACCCACCTGAATCAAATGTATGAAATATGATATGTCAAGAGCTTTGTAATGTTTTGAACAACCAATTAAAAAAAATAAATAAATAAATAAATAAAATGATGTTATGGAAATCTCTTCATTTTAGTGACTTATTATTTAGTAGTGGTACAAAGAGTTACAATTTAGTACGATGGTAAAAATAAATGATTTGAGCCTTAGATATAGGAAAGTTTTAAAATCAATAAAAATTACAGCTATGCAGTGAAATGATGGGCAACGATTTATATTTACAATAAGTGCAATGAAATATAAAATGCTATGAAAAATTAACTAGTTGCGTGATCTTGGGCAAATAGCAATCTCTTTGTGCTACTCTGTAAAATGAGTATATATTTTTAATAATATTATTTGAAAGTATGATTTTTGCCCAATAATTTTTATGGTGAACACATAGCATTTTAACCCATTTGTGCTACTAAAACTAAACTCCCAAGAAAGGTGTAATTCATAAACAATAGAATTTAATTTTGTCACAAATGAAGGATGAGACTTCCAAGATCAAGTGACTGACAGGTTTCCTTGTCTGATAAAGACCTGCTTCATGGGTGATAGCTTTTCATAAAAGAAGCCCAAACTAGCAAAGTCACTAATTTGTCCATGAGGATTGAACCCTCATGATCTGATCACTTCTTAATACCACAACAATGGAGGGTAAATTTCAACATATATTTTAAAAAGCACATTATTCAAACTATTGCACATGTTGTTTTTAATAAAAAAAATTTAAAAAATTTAATTGCTATTAGCAAAAGTGGCTATTGTTCGGTAAGTCAACAGTTATGCTTATGTAGATAAAATGGATCATTAGTAAAATAAGTAAGTTGGAGGAGTGTTGTCTCCACACTACATAATCCCCATGGAACCTAATATATACATGCAGGCACACAGAGGTCAGGAAGAAGGCCTCTGTGAGAATGGACTGAGCAGTCCAGTGAACTGTGAGAGCTGATAGAAAGTGTTCAATTGTAAGTTCAGCTCTGGAGAGCTGCAGGAGGCTAAGTCAGAGGAAGGAAGCCAGAGCACCTGATGAACTTCTTTATCCCATTTGTCAAAGCCTGAACTGTGAAGTATGGGATGAAAAAAATATTGTGATGTAGCACCTACCACATAAGATGATTTTCAAATGTCCTTTGGTTTTATATTTCTTATTAAATTAAACATTAAGAATTTTGTTTACATTAGAGTGAAAACAAATGGTTTGTAATCCAGGGTCATTGACCTAATGCATGGCTATTGTCATGAGTGAGAAGGGAAATTAAAATAAAGATTTCCACATCATGGGACCCAGATATCATCATACATACACGACTAATGAGGAAATGAGGGGAAGAAAGAGATTAATACAAAACTAACAGACAGTACCATTTTTGAAATGAACATGTATCTCTCCAGGATTTCAGGAATGCCTCAGCTTGACCACTAGGGAATCACTTATTTTGCTAGATTACTTATTCATTGAAAGTAACAGAGACATCATGTCCCAAACTAAATACTGGAGGCACTAAACTAGCACGTATTCTCTGCACTCAGGTACTTGGCTATTTTAAATGATGCCATTGGCTGTAATATGTGTATATAACATTGATAAATTTCTAGAAATGTCAAGTACTACTTTTGTTGAAGAGTATGAAAATTGGTACAAATGATACAGGATTATTACTACATATTAATAATTAGGTAGCGTTTAAGATGTTTTTATTGTGTATACTTTGCATGCATTATTTTATTTATTCTCCTTTGTAACCATAGGCTGAGAATCATTAAACACTGTTTTATTAGAGATTAGAAATTTGTCCTTAGAGCTTATTTGGTCTAAGGACAGATTGAAAGAAAGTGGCAGGAAAAAAAATGGAATTAAAGTTCACCTGACTTTGAAGTTCTTTGTCTTATCTAATGTGATAGCTGGTGCTTAAAAACGTTTAAACTAGAAAAATTTGGAATCATGGATATCCTTCATGTGGAAAACTTACCAGTAAACTATTTGACGAAAATAAAATTTATGTTAAATTCAATATTATTAGAAGTCAAGCTGAGTGAAAAACAGGAAAAACTTATGGATAATCAACTGAAGGATGATTAATCATCTTTCAGAGGCTCAGAGTAAAACTGAATTGTAGATGGAAGGGGCTGTCATTTCTGTATGTGACAAGGGAATGTATATTAATGACTGTAAATAAGATCTTAAAAATAGCACTGATTTAAAAAAAATTATCTCCATAAAAGTACAGGAGATAACTTTATGACACTTAAATATTTAAAATTTTATATTTGGCTAATTTTTAAAAGGGTTACACAATTTGTTAGTCAGAGATCTCTCAACTATTATGAAAATTAAGCAAATATAGTTTTCTTTCAAAGTAATTTTCTTTCTTCTAATTTCCAATATGATGTAGTGAAATATTAATCTATTTGTTCTTATCAGGTAAGTATCAATACTCATATATTTTTAAAAATTCTGCATGAAAGGTATTATTCAAGGCTTCAATGATTACGGATGATAGACAAAAACTATAGAATTACATTTTCTTTTCAGTAACTAATTACCTAAAATTACTGTGTAATAACTCACAAAATGCAAACTGATATTATTGGGCCCAGATATTTAATGCAAGACAAAACATGGTACTAAAACCGGTTTGAATTGTGATTGTCATTGATATAAAATCTAATCAACCAAAAAACCCTTCCCTTTACCTCTGAGTGTTAAATATATATATAATATATGTTTCCAAAAACTTTTTTTGTCTGTATTTGAACAAGAACCCATGAATTAGGGTGGAACATGCTGATCATTTGGAAACACATTATTTTCATGGCTTTATATCAAAATTAAAACACACAGGGGAAAAAAAAATGAAATACAGCATGCTGAATGTTTACATAAAGCCAAAGCTTCTTATAGTAAAATTTTCTGTTTATTCTCTTATATTTTATGAAGGATTTATTTAAAACCATAATCTGTGAATCACTCTAACGAATGCTGAAACACATATAGACTTCAGAAAAAAAAATCTTCAGTTACAACTGAGACAGGCAATTAGTTACATATTATGCCTTATGGACATTCCTACCAATGTTATTCATTTAAAACTATAACATAATAAATTTCTCTAACATATTTTTAAATCTAAAACTTATTTTTATGTATCCAGATTCAAAATTTAGCATTCCGAAAGGAAATACACAATAACAACCATTTCTTTCCTACCAAAGGAGGCAACAACAATATATGTGAGAATTAGTTAATTGTGGTAGTTTAGAGCACAAATTCTGGAAACTTACCACATATATTTTAATTTTAGCTTCAACATTCAACAGTTTTTTTTAATTATAGCTAGATATTCAGTCTCTTTAAGATTGAATTTTTTCATATATAAAATGGGAATAGTAATGGCACATATTTCATAAAGTAATTGTTAAGTTTAAAGTGGCTTTACTCAATGAATGTGCTCAGGACAGAATCTTTTGCATTTTAAGTGCTAAGCAAATGTAAGGTAGTAATAGTAATGAAGGAAAATGTTTTTAAGACAAAGTACGAAAATCACACTTGCTCTAATATTCTAAAATGTGTAGATACTTCCTCACTTTCTACAAATACTCAAGAAAAAAACAATCGTGCAATTAACAGAAGAACTCACATGCAAAGGATAGTAAATCTTGGGTTTGTATTTTTCAGTTCATCAATATTTAAAAGAAGCACATCCTGGAGGGGAAAAAATGAGCCCTGGGGAAAAAAACAAAGAAATATGAATAAAACATGGGCTTCAGTTAATAATGATGCATAAACATCAATCCATAATCATAAGAAATCCAGTATATAAAGATAAAGAAGTTAAAAGAGATTGGTTGTGGAATCTTTGGGAAAATCTGTATCATCTTTCCCATAATTCTATAAATGTAAACCTGTGCTAAAATGTTCTAAAAATAAGCTATTTAAGAAAGAAGTACAAACTGAATAATCTAAATTAAGAAAAAATTGATTAGTAAACAAAAAGAATACTAAAAGAAGATGATAACAAATGAGCCTGGTGAACAAGGAAGAAAGAACATTCTGCATAGAAACAGGCTTAAATTCACTTCCAGTCTAAAATTAAGTTATAAGCAATTTAATTCATTGCTTTTAGGATAGTCCAAGCTAAGAGGACAAAATTAGTCAATGAATTCTGTGACATAAAAATAATGAAAATCATGATTTATCTGATAGGTGTAAATGGGGAAGAGAGCTATATAATACTAAATGTAGAGTTTACAAACTAGAACAGGAATAAGCAAACTATTGCCCAAAGCTAAATGGAGGCTGTAGGTGGGCCACAAATCTTAAAATATTTGCTATTCTGGTAAATGTTTGCCAACTTCTGGGACAGAGGCAATTTGGGAAAATATATTAAATAATATTTTTTAGACTTAAATCTGTAGTTGCTTAGGAGTTAACCAAGGCTTTTTAAATGAGAAATCATGTTATTCAGGTTCATAATGTTATTACAAGCAAGGTAGTAGATAAAGATTAATGTGAAGCAGCTCAGAAGCAGAGACCAGGTAAGGGACCCTGGCATCATGCGTAAGATGGATGATTGGGACCTGTGGGACCAAATTTAGATAATGAGGCAAAAGATAATGTGAGAAAAATACAGCAAGACCATGGCTTATCAAAATGTGTTTTCTTTAATTTAGAAAGAAAATGCTTTATGATTTACTCAGAATGCAAAAAAGTACCAAAACTCTCATAGCTGAATTAAAGTTTTTTTTTTCTCCCTAGTTATAGTGGAGATGTACTCTTTCATAAAACATCAAAAGTGAAAAAATTAATTTGTTTCTAATTTTAAACTGGGCAGAGAGACTTTGGAAGTAGAATAGGTAAGACAGAGTTTTTATTTGCTTGTTTATTAATTTATTATTTCTTTGTTGAATTGTAATGATATACAAAACATGCACATATTTTAATGTAATATTTTATACAGTGCATAGACTTAAATGAATAAAGAAAAAATGGTTTCTCTCAAATGAAAGTAAAATTTTTAAAAATTAGAAAAACTGCTATATACACGTACTGTATATTAGTCTTTACAAGAAGGATATCCTGCCATTTATGTAAATGTGGATGAAACTGCAAGACATTATTCTGAGTGAAATAAGCCAGTTACAAGAGGACAAGTATATTGTATGACCCCTCTATGTGTTTGGTACATAAAATGGTCAAATATATGAAAGCAAAGAGGAGATGAAGTGGTTTTTACCAGAGCCTAAGTGAGGATGAACATATAGGTTGTCTCTGTTCGTTGTCTATTGTGACTAACACTCAAATGAATGTGAGAGTGCACGTAATTCTTTAAGATTCTGAGCTCTATTAGGATATATACTTAGAAGTGGGATTGCTACCTAATATGATGGTTTTATTTTTAACATTTTGAGGAGCCTCTATAGAGTTTCCTAAAATATCTGGCCAATTTACATACCTTTCAACAGTTGATAATGGTTCAAATTTCTCCACATATTCTAACACTTGTTAATTTTTGTGATTTTGTTGATAGTTGTCCTGACAAATGTAGGAAATATATTATTGTGGCTGTGAATCGCATTCCCCTGATGATTAGTGAAATTGCATCCTTTTGCATATAGTTCTTGGCTATCTGCACATCTTCCTTGAAAAACTGTAGGTTAAGTCCTTTGCCCATTTTTAATCAGGTTGTATAAAAATATGTCACTTTTAATATTAGTGACATGCAATATTTGTTTGTAGTAGTACAAAATTTAACAAAGAATTATTTAATCTCTCAAAAATTATACACAAAATAATTTATAGAAGATTCTTTAGCATGATTTAACAAATAAAAAGTGTATTTACGTATTTATCCCTCAGTTTTCACACTAGGAGGTCAGAGGAGCCAATAGACAGGGAAACATAGAAGCCTGATTGTGCTAGAGATAATTTCTTTGAAATTTCATAAAGACTTGACTCTAGAACTAGGTCAAAAACAATCAGAATCAGTACCCTGTAGATAGAATTTGGATTTTTATCTTGTTAATTCTGACTTTCAAATTGTCTTCTGTAATTGGGAAATCTGCTAGTAGAAGATTTTTGCTATCATTGATTTTTCTTTCATTCGTCATTATTTTCATGTTGACATAGATGAATCAGCACAATAAGCCCACTTAAGTATAAATAAAATAATTCTTACTCATATACAGACACCAATTCAAGCCACAATTATGCAATAAAATGTTTGTGTAATCTTTGTTAATTAACACTGTTATGCACCTCAGATTCCTTATTTGTATAGGTAGAATAGCCACCCTATGCAGTTATTATACAGAATAAATTGAGAGATAGGGAGGAGTGAAAGACATAAAGGATACTGGGTAATCCTGATGAATAAAATCTACCAAATTATGATTAGCTAATGTATGGATATACCACAATGAATCACATATATAGACAGATATAGATATAATGTACTAATGAAATTAATACATTTAAGACTAGAAATCAGATCATTAGCAGTGGTAACCAACTCACAACACATCAAGGGGAGGGGGACGGGATGTGAAAAGAAAGGTATTTGCATGTATGAATATGGCATAAGGATTCCCACTATCCTGTAAATTATAAAGTATGAAAATATAAATAATACTATATAATATAAATACAACACCAAATTACAACCAAGTCCAGCTCTAGCAGTGCTCACGAAATCTGGTATGTATCACTGTTTTTTTTTTCTTTTCTCTTCCAGTAATCTGTCATTTGAGTTGTGAAAAGATTTGGAAAGAAAGGAAATATGTTCCTCAATAATATGTGCTTCAAAATTAGTGAATTTTAGTGAAATACACATAAATTATAATTCCAGAAAATTGTTATTTTTTCTTTAGGAATATGGAAGCTAAAGAAAAACAGAATCAAAATCAATAAAATGAAGTAAGATAACAAATCTATTCATAAGTATCATCATAAAGGCTATGTGGCAGATAAAATAAGTAAATATGATGAAATTCTCAACTAATTTCTTCTACTACATAGCTTGGAAGAAATATTTGCACATTGAGATACAAAATAATCTATGCTATAATCAACTTCTTTTCATTACATATCTTCCCTAACAATATTTTATTTTCACTCTTCCTACTACTGCATCTTATTTGGGAGTTTTATAATCTGTCCTCTGAACCTTTACAATATACTAACAGACTTCTTTACTTATTCCCACCTTCCAGTTCACCATCCACAGAGAGCATAATTTTTTGAGAGTATATTAAGTGTATCCTTAGTATTCTCACTTATTTATGTCTATATCAACTAGAGCAGTGGTAGCCAACTCACTAAATTCAATAATCTTTTCTGTAACTACTGTCTTGTCCAGCTGCTTTTACTGTCCTAAAGTCAAATTTTAATGTGGAAAGAAAAACTACTTCCAAATGTATATATTTAAATGCATACACTGGCTTAACAGAAATGAAAGTAAAAGCATAAAGAATTTAATTTAAAATGAGCTAATGTATTTCAGTTTGTTGACTGAACTAGGAAGCATATTGAATTAGCAGCAGACTTTCAGTGGCTCATTAAATAACTGAATATAAAAACTGTAGTCCACACTGCTGCAAATATGACAGAATGAGTATTTAATATCACAAGGTCATTGACATTAGTGCTAGTATTTTTTAAAACGATAAACAAATTTGTAAACTGTTCAGATAAAGTGGTTAGTAATTGCTGCTGATTTCCAAAGTCTTCAATACCACCAACAGAAATCCAGTGTATATTGAAGTTGCAAAATGATGTACCATGCCTATTTTAAAACAGTCTAATTTCTATCTTGAATTGATTAGAAATAATGGAATAAACTGGATAATATTCAAAAGTCTAGTTAAATGTGGGCCAGGTTTTCAGAACTGTCCTGAGTACTGAATATTATTTTTATCTTTATTCATTTCATAGCATATGCCAATAGGCCTCACAATATAACTCTACTACATATAATAGCCATGATATACTAACACCCCCACAGATTTCCAAATTGCATCATAAATGATGGTGCTGCTCCCGTGATAATAACTTATTTAAATAATAAAGCCCAAATTCATTAGCCTGTAATAAAATACTTCTTTGGTGATCTGACCTCTAGCAGCACCAGGTATCTACAAACATTGTATCATTAAAAATATCTGAATCTTTTGAATAAAGGATGCCATGTCTTCCTCCTATGTCCTTTTAAATAGCATTCTTTTTACTTATGTTATTATTTTTGATCAATTACTAACACATAGAAACTGTTAAATTAATAGGTCTTACTGTGACATTTTTTTAATGTGTAATGTGCATTGATTGAATCTTACCTTTTAACTCCAATGGCTCCACTTCTTTATCCCTAAACTGAAATCCTCAGCTTTTGCACTTTAATATACATACTATCTCTACATTAACAAAATTTCATGGTCATCCCATCTATTTTGGAATCCAAAACAATAAAATCAGGATGACTAGGAACACGGTAGCATTTTATCTTAGAGGTTACCAATACCCCATTGTGTATATGCACCACGTTCTCTTTACCCATCATCTGTTGGTAGGCACTTAGCCTGCTTCCATTTCTTGGTTATAAATGGTTCTCTATTGAACATGGGATTGTAGACGTCCTTAGGCTGGTTTTACTTTCTTTGGATATATACCCAGCAGTCAGATTACTCTATCATATGGGAGATCTATTTTAAAGTTTTTGAGGAACTGTTTTCCATAATGTTTAACTAATTCACATTACCACCAACAGTGTGTAATGGTTTACTTTTATGGAAATTCTCAGAACACTTGATTTTGTATACATCTTGCTAACAGCATCCTCGATGATTTTCTAAGTTGCATATTTACCTTTTTTTTTTTCTATTTATTCCCTTTTCTGGCAATTTTGATGAGTCTGCAATCAGATGTGTTTTGGCTGTTCACCAAGTCAATAATCATAGTAAATTACATAATCTAAGTTCAGGTTTTTATGTTTGTGTATTTATTTCTAAACCTTATAATAAATGAGGGAACTAATATCTTTAAACATGTCTTTGTGATGATAATCATTCATAATTTATATTTTTCTCAGTTTCCAATTTTAATATATTAATTTTATTACTGTTAATATTTATATTGCATTATTATTAATCAGACTTGGAAATTGCATATTCCTCAAATTTCAAAGCCCAAGTACAGTAACTTGACCAGAATGAAAAGCTTGGCAGTGAAGACAAATAAGAGAAAGTGACTTAGCATTTTTCACAGTCTTCTAAAATCCTTACAAAATGACCTTCCTTGTGCAATAAAATGAGAAAGAAATGAATACAACATAGCTTAGCATGTTATTTGCACAGACAATAATGAATTGTAAACCGAGGAAGTTATGTGGAATTAGACATATAATAGTTGTGTAGTTGATGTTCAGTGGAAGAATCTTTTGCCTTATTTGTGAAATATTCTAATTCTCACTTCATTTTATAAGAATAGAATTAAGCATAATGTTTTACCAATGTCTGAGTATAATCATACCTTAAATACATGTAATTTTATGGTCAGAGTCTTATTTGACAAAGTTATGTATGAGAAAATAAAACTAATTTTAAATTTGAAAATAAATAGAAAAATAAGCAGCCAGAGTTTGATTTTATATTATAGGTAGCTAGAACTTTTCCTATTATGGTTATGACAATGAGAATATTTTAAGATGTGCATCCTAAAGGCATTCCAATTTCATTTGCATCTGATAGAAATGTAAATAAACCACATAAAACCATTTTTATGAGAAATGTGAGAATAATTGTCCAACTTTGTGAAGCATCTTTGGTTTACCAATGAATGATTATACTTTTTAATATTTGTCACTATATAAGAATATGTCAATCTATCACTAACTGGGAGAAAAATGAACTGAAAATCATGTCAGAGATGTGTTCTGAGATAGAAGTTTCCAAATAATTACAGGTGTGTGTGTGTGTGTGTGTGTGTGTATACATATACATATAAAAATATGTATTATTTGTCATTATTCATACAGTGTATCAGGAAATAAAAATTATTTTAGAATGTCAGTGATGTTTGTGAGGGGTTTTAAAGGGCAATAATTCATTCTGCATCAACATGTGCATGAGATTGATGAGATGAAACTGGGAAGAAAATGACCAGGTTCTAGTAGTTGTAAAGAGAAAAAATGTACAAAAATATAATCTGAATCCATTTGTTGTTTTAACATAATTTCCTAATGGGGCAATATAAATATGCTTAAGGAAAATATCTTTCTTTATCTTTATTTATTTATTATTTTTTTGTGGTACTAGAGATTGAAGACAGGGCCTTGCATGTTTTAGGCAAATGATCCATCTCTGGTCCATATTCCCAGCCCTTTATATTTAACAATGAATACTTTTCTGTTTTATCATATGTGATTGCAGTAGCACAATTTGAAAAAAATATAGAGACCTTCAAAAGTTAAAATTGTATGCAAACCTGCAATCTAGAAACTTGAAATAGTGTTTTTCCTAAAAATATTTATTTGTTCATATATATGATTTGCTATCATTCATATGCTGCTTGTAAAAAAATTAGTTTGAGTAATTGATGTTGGAGCATTCTCCTAAGCTTCCCAATGTTTCTTTCATTATTAAATGTAAAGATTACTTAGTAATGTATCATATGAATGTAAATTTTAGCTTAATCCAGATCTATTAATAAGCAATTGGTGTCTTTCAATATCATACATGATAAGAGCTTTACAAACAAATGTTTTTACATGTTACTCATTCAAATATATTAGTATATTTGAAAGCTAGTCTTAATATATTCTGAGACTAGAAATAATATGGCTAAAATTCTTAGTGTGCTTAAATAAAATGGCACATTTCCTCATTCTCCCTCAGTATTTATTCTAATTTTCTTAACAACTAGAAGCTTTCAAGAAAATGAATTAAAAGTGCATCATGTAGGAGAATAAGAAAATATGACAGATGAAAAACAAAGTGAAAACTGGTGAAAAGGAATGGAATTCTATGTAGTCATTAAACTGATGAAGTAGCTTAAGACTCATTGATGGTGTGGGAATATACTTAGGTAAATTTTTATATATCAAGCACTGTGATTTTTTTTAGTTTTAAAATATGTATGTGTTAAAAATTATTTCAATTCAATAGTCAATAGATTTAAGAGTTCTCTCCCATGTCAAATATGGCTATTTTGGGTTGGCTTAAGTGGCTATCATCAAAGCTTCCATTCACTTTGCCAAATCATTAATTGGAAGAAGAAAAGTAAGCAACAATATCATTGGCTGTGAATATATATTTCATGTTGATAACTATTGGCAGATTTTGCTCAATACCAACTTTAAAGAATTTTCTCCAGCATCCTCATTAAAAATCTTTCATAATTCTCTAATTTTACTATCTTGTCCCCTTTCTCCATTCCCAAAGGGTCCCTTTTATATATATGATATATTAATATTATTACCCTAGTAAATTTCTAGACCTATTTCAATACAAAAACAAACAAACAAAAAAACAAAGACAAAAAACAAATAAAACAAAACAACAAAAAACCCTCCCTGGCCACAGCTCTTATATATACTTGGTGCATGTCGTATTTTATTTTTTCATTTGCCTATGTTTTCCTTTTGCCACATGTCTTATAATTGAAATAAAAAAGTAATGTGGTTTTCATTTTCTTAATAAATCCTGCAATTTGGGCAGAAAGCTCTGTGCTTTCTCTTCATCCCTGGACACACTAAAATTCTTATAGTAAGTGATGATAAACATTTATTAACAGAAGGTTGGAAGGAAGCATAGAGGAAAAGATTCAGAACCTAGGTGTCTGTTCCCCTCTTTAAATCACAAAAACTAAGCCCTGCATTTTCTGGACGACAATATATTTGTGTTTGGAAAATAGTAAATAACTAGAAATAATAAGGATAGTTGACTTTATCTCTTTTGTTTAACAACATAGGAAAATACAAATATCACTGGGTTTAGTCTGTCAGAGCTTAGCATAAATCTATTGCTCTGCTAGTTGTTAGACCTCAGGCAAAATTTTTAACTGCACAGTGTTGAGCTAAGTACCTTAGCAAGTGTGCCTGTGCATCCCTTTGAAAAAAGACTGAGGTCAAATTAGAAATCTGAAGTGCTCGGCTTCACAGGATCCTAAGCACCTGTATCCTTCATTTTTGTTGTTTTCCCATTTAAACAGTATAGAAAGAATGCTTTTTAAAGCTTTGTAGAGATAGAGAAAAATGTTGAGAAAGTGTATATATGTATGAGATATGCAGCTGCATCACTGTAACTCAGAAAAAAACAATACAAAAAAACCAGCTACCTGCCTTCATATGGTAGATGGGCTGCATTGTGTGAATCTAATATTGCTCTGAACTAACAGTGAGGGGGCCCAGAACAAATCTCCGTTAATCTACTTTCCTATCAGAATCTGTAATTTTAGAACAATGAAAAGTCTCCCAAATCTGCCATGATTTCACAAAAACTTCACAACTACCTTTGTATTTTGAAGAAAAATAAAGCTAGAACTTCAAATTATCTATATAAAACTTTAGTCCTCCTACTACTTTGAAAGTAAGTTCAAAATTCAGGTTCCCTGGGATTTTTTTCAGCATGATAAAAATTTTCATTACTTTCAACACACAAAGAATTCTCTTGTTTCTTGTTTTCTGAAGTTCTTTCAGTGAAAACTGTAATTTATTTATTTATTTATTTTTTTTTTTTTTTTGGAGGTATTGAGAATTATTTATTCAGAGCATTATTTAGTTGAGGTCTTTTTGTTTTTGTTTTGTTTTGTTTTTTAATTTTTTATTGTTGGCTGTTCAAAACATTACATAGTTCTTGATATATCATATTTCACACTTTGATTCAAGTGGGTTATGAGCTCCCATTTTTACCCCATATACAGATTGCAGAATCACATCAGTTACACATCCATTGAGTTACATATTGCCATACTAGTGTCTGTTGTGTTCTGCTGCCTTTCCTATCCTCTACTATCCCCCCTCCCCTCTCCTCCCCTCCCCTCTTCTCTCTCTGCCCCCTCTACTGACATTCATTTATCCCCCTTGTATTATTTTTCCCTTTCCCCTCACTTCCTCTTGTATGTACTTTTGTATAACTCTGAGGGTCTCCTTCCATTTCCATGCAATTTCCCTTCTCTCTCCCTTTCCCTCCCACCTCTCATCCCTGTTTAATGTTAATCTTCTTCTCATGCACTTCGACCCTACTCTGTTCTTAGTTACTCTCCTTACATCAAAGAAGACATTTGGCATTTGTTTTATNTGTTTATCGTGGAAGGTTTTAATTTCATCTTCCATCCTGAAGCTTAATTTCGCTGGATACACAATTCTTGGTTGGAACCCATTTTCTTTCATATAGTATCTGGAAGAAATATAATTAAAACCAAACCATATAGTGTCAGAGTCTGCTCTTCACCACTAGATGGACAACATGCTAGTAGTAACTGTTAGAAATGTGACAAGCACATACCCTTACATTGTGTGTAATGTTTTTGTATTGTTACCTGCATTTATTAGGCCAAGAATCAAAGTTTTTCATACAATGTGAAGAAGCTCACAAGTCCAGAAATGAAGAAGAAAAACAGGTGTGAATACCATATGTCAAACTTCAAAGTCTGTACTGTTATGTGCACTTCTTGATGCTTGATTGTATATGCTGATTTAAATCACATAGTATCATAATGGAAATGGCACTGACACTGGCTTCCAGTGCAGTTCTCCATGGAAGTGAGGTATTAAAGAGTGTCTAGAATGGTGAGGCAGGCCTCACTACCATTGTTTGCAATTGCCTTGGAATCACAGCTGCAAATCAGCATCCACCAAAACCCAAAAGCAGATTTTGCTTCTACCTGCTTTCATAGAATATTATTTAGATAGATCTAATTAGAAGCTATCCTTGTCTTTAGGAGACATTATTAAAGGACTCAAGAATGAGGAAACTTCCATGTGATTCTAATCTCAATATATTCTGTTCAAAATTTTAAGATGTTCATATTTTAATTTACTAAACTTCTTTTGAATTGATTTTTTAAAATTTGGTGGAATTCAGTTCTTGTTATTCTAATTACATTTTTTGCTACCTCCTATTTGAAGCAAAATTGCATTATATCTCTTATGTTCTATAAGAGACTGAACATAAGGATACATATGTTCTTCCTCATATTTTTTTTTCTGGACTTGAAGACAAAATAAAAGGTAGACAAATGTGAAGTACTATAGGGAGGATTTTAGTTGTAAAGTTGGAGTTTTTTGTTATGGAGTAAAATTCATGTCATGATGATCCATGCTTTGTCTCAAGGTGAAAAAGATTGCCTACATCTATCGTAATACATTTATTAATAATAAAAAAAGATCCTTATGCATTCTTACTGACTTCATTGTCATTCCTTGTTTGTTTAAGTTTTTATGTCAAAAGCTACAAAATGTTATTACCACATTACTACCTTGTCTCTTCTCAAATGATATTATGAGTCCTTCACTATCCACTGATGCAGTTTGGCTTTTGGCCACATTCCTATCGCTTCCTCTAGAACTTTGTATCAATTACCACCTCTTTCTTTCTCACTTGTGCTTGTAATATGTTTCTTTATTTCCTTTCTCCCTAATTAAAACTGGATTCACACTGTTTTTTTGAAAGAAGGCCCATACCTTGATACTTTGCCTTTCTTTCTGCCTACTACATTTCATAAAAGTGTATTTTTTTATTCCCACCAATTTTACCTCCACAGATTCCTAACAGCAGTATCACGTTTGCATTTTGCATTTCTATTTTCTTCTTTCCTTTTCAGCCTCCACTGTTTCTGGTTATGCAAAATACAGCAATCTTCTAACACCATTTTCTGTCTCCATCTCTTGCTCCAGATCCTTTTCCTCTATTTAGTCAATAAAAACACCTCTATAACAGTCAATTCTTATCATTGTTTTTTGCTTAAGTACTTGTATCAAATTCCAGTGGCTTCATGATTCAGTCTTGTCAAAATCACCAAACATTTTTAATTAAGCTTCTCTATAGTTTGATACATTGGCCTACAGGAAAAGATATTACATTGTTTGTCTTTTTCCATATGCCATAAATAAATACAATACTATACTTGGTAATTATATGCTTATTGGTTCTTATGGGAAATGAAAAATCAGAAGTAAATTAAGTCAAATGCTGCTTTTTCTTTCTCCAAAACAAAAAAAAATGCCTTAAGTTTGACAAGATTAAGACTTGTTTCATTATCAGTGAAAAAATATAGGAGTCTAACTTTGTACTGCATATCTGGTAAGCAAAAATTAGTCAGAAATGATTTTACAATTTCTTGGTACTCTTTTTTTTTGTGGTGCATAAAGACAACTATAACACCTGGAAGAAATTCTCTCACAATTAAAGTGAAAATATATTAAAAGAAAATAGAACCAGATTGTGTGTGTGTGTGTGTGTGTGTGTATAAAAGTTTGGAGGAAGATTGGTTAAACTTATTTTCTAATGGCTATAAATTAGAAATATTCAGGGACTGCTAATATCTTATTTCCTACAGCATATTCTGAACCAATTAAATCAGCATCTCTGGAGGCAGAAATTTGTCATGAGAATATTTGCAGCTCCATAGTGATTAAAATGCATGGCACAGGTTGAAAACCATTGGTCTATGATGACTCCAGGTGTGCCCACTGAGAATTCTTGGAAAACTCTCTGCAACAGATTTTTGGCAATGAAGAGAGAAATATGAAATCTCCTCACTTTAAAGCTGCAGATGTCAAGCAGAATGTAATTTGCATTCTGATGCCTTTGAGCTACTGTATCAGCCCAAATGTCCTAACATAACTAACATTTTCAACAAACATAAAAAGTTGGCAAATGACCCTTACTCAATTAAGCAGGTTCTGTAGTCAGATTTTATGTTAAGAGTTATAAAGGTTAATCCTACACCAGTGATTTACATGGGAATGAAGAGAACTGTCTGGGACTGGGTTTAGGGGTGGAATCTGGATTCTAATAATGCAATGCCATTACTTTTTTCAATCAATATTTCTTCTCTGAATTGGTTTTCATTCCTATCTTTCACTTCTGCCATGCTTATAACATTTATTGTTACAATCCCAAAAGTTAAATGTGTTTGGAGAATTCTTCTGTACCTTTAGAAAACTACAGACATACTTAATTTGTTTGATATGTTTTCACATGAACAAAAACACAAGGTAAAACCAAACTTGGAAAAAAAATCATCCCATGAAAGTACATTTAGTTATCTTTTTACAGTACTATGCACGCTCCCAGATAGTACCATGGTACTAATACCATGTACTGATCACTAGCTTGCTTGGTGGCTGTCACTACAGATCTTCAGCTTGATCATCATAAGATTTATCACACTGAGACTGATTTGGGTTAGAATAGAGAACTGCATGGCATTTTCACTTATCCCAGTCTCACTCCCCATTCCATAACTCACCAGTATCTGTGAAAACAGCAAACTGTATTCCTGCTACTGGAAAGGAAACAAGAAAGCTCATTCTCAAGACACTGTAGTTTAGTAGTTCAATAAATAAACAAATGGGGGAAAAGAGACAAATTTCCTATGTAAATAAATTTCAAATAATTCACATGGATCCTTTGCCCTCAGTTAGGTGGAGCATCTTCTTATCCTTAATGCATGGAGAGTTCTTTCCAAGGAAAATGGTTTGGGAAGGGAAGTTTAAAAGTAGTTGTGCAGTGGAGAAACCAGGCATACATGAATTTAGCCACATTATGTTAAGGGAATTTTTAAAAAGGTATATTTGTTAATTAATATATATATAATCAAATAAATAAATATAATCAAAATTATATTTTGATTGGGCTAATATTGAATTTACTCTCTCATTGGATTAAAAGAGGTTTGCTTTCTGTGCTAAGAATGTTTGAAATTAGTAGGCGTTAACATCAGCAGTCATAGTCATGGAGAGAGTAGCCCTATTTCTATGATATGATGAAAATTTCACTTCAACTCTATGATCTTTTTCTCAAAATTAGGAAATCCCAGTAGTATCATTTCAAATACATTCCTATAAGGAATTCTAAGAGGGAATCCTACAAAGTATTTAAAGGATATTCCTCAAAATGACCAAGATCATTCACAACAAGGAAAATCTGGGAAACATTCACATTCAACAGCAACCTGTAGAGACGTATGTGGATGATGATATGCATTATAGGATGTGCAATATTCTGGGTAGGATGCTGCAGTGGAAAAAAAGAACATAGGCAAGTAGGAGGGAAACATAAATAAAATGTAAACTCTGTGCAGTGATAATCTGTTGATACCAGCTCATTACCTGTATGAAAGTTTTAATAATAATAAGTGAAATTGTTTTTTATGGGAATTCACTATACTGTCTTTGCAATTTTGTTCTACAAATGTGAAACTATGTCAAAAATAGAAAGAACTTAAAATAAGATGAAGAAATGATATTAGAAAATCATTGACTTTTAAATTTTTAAATTAATTAACTGTTTATTAAAGAGACCAAAAAATATAACTTTTAATTTATGTGGGCTGTGCAAATATATATATTTTTGGGATATGTAAAGTTTCCCTGATGAAAATATCTCTCAAAATCTTTTTTATGTAGAACTTAATACATAAATATGAATTAAAATGTTTTGTTTCTGGCTTTTTAAATAGTCTCTTAGGCTGATCAAACTCTCCATGTTTTAGGAAAACTAAAAGCTAATATGTACTAAACTATTCCTTTTGTCTTTGGGCTAATTATCTAAAAACTTAGAATTTATGCAAATATTGCCCTTTGTAACACTTTTATTGCTTCCTCAATAATTTTTAAAGGACTGATTAATGTAAGGTGATGTATCTTTTACTTAAAGTAAAATACTCCTTAAACAATGATTCTATATTCTGACTACTCAAACTAACCCAAATATTTGAAGAAAATATACATACTTAAACTTTAAGCCAAGTATCCCAAACCAAAATATTCTTCAGCTTAGGTAGAGTATTGATGTTTGAAAATGCCTTCATATTGATTCTAATGCTTAGGCAGCAAGGAGCCCAACTGACTCAGAGCAAACATATCATATAATTTCTATTCAATACTATATTTCCCCCCGGCACAACTCAGTAGAACTCCTACCAATTTTAAACATTCTTAGCATAGAAAGCAAACCTCTTGTAATCCAAAGAGAGGGGAAATTCAATATCAGCCCAATCCAATATGTAACAAATATACCTTTAAAAATCCATTTATATTAGTGAAAGAAAGAGCAATATGTTTTGGAACTAGTTTATATTTATCAAAGGAAAATAAATATTTGATTTCAGAGTAGAAATCTTGGTTTCATGAGGAAACTTTTCCTTCATTTTGCAAGAGTGAATGATTTTGAGAAAACACTTTCAGAGGACTCTTCATTTCTCACCCAACATGGAGTTTGCCAAGAGTCTAAATATGTTGGCCACTTTGTCAATATATAGAAAGTTTCAACTATTAAAGGGGTGTGTTTACTCATAATGTCATTTTATATCCTTTTCTGGAATTGTTTTTCATAGAGCTAGCTATTATTATTTCACTGCCAACCTCTGTATGTATGAGGGTCCACAACATGCCTTCTTGTCTCAATTTTGGAGTTCACTTATCCTTCCTGTCTTTGTGCTCCTTTGCATTCAAACTATATTCCTTATTTCCTTGCAGACACATTTGTCTCATGCAAAGATTGTGTTCCACATTCTTTGTCTGTTTTAATCTTTTTGAACATAAATCTGGAAACTGTAAAGATAATAGCATCCTCAGAGAAATTTCTGTAGCACACACAGAAATTACATGTAGTTAATAACTAAAAAAATTAATATTATTTATTTTACCTGCAGAGACATCTCCTTTACTTTTTCAGTTTATCTCTTAATGTGGAATTATCTATATAGTTAAGAACACTTCAGTTGGATGAATCTTTAGTAAGTAAACCAGATCATCCTTGATATCTCCTCCCCATCCCTTCATCAACTAAAGTGAATCCTCAGAACTATACTGTATGTCTATGTTACCTCTCACCTTCCCCTGCTTTTTCTATATCTTCACTTTATTCTTGTCAGTGTTGGAAGATGGGTCAACCCCATCTCTTTTCATCAGAATTCAATTCCTTCTTAAGCACTTCACTTTTAACTACTTTTTATTTTATTTATTTATTTATTTATTTATTTATTTATTTATGCCTTTATGAAAATAAAAAAATGACTATTTTATAATTATTTAATATTGAGACTTTAAATGACTGTTAATGAAAACATTCTTGCACTTATTTTTGCTCTGGGATAAATAAAATCCTTATAAAAAATAAAAACTACAGACTCTACAGTATCTGGGTTTACATTGCTCAGGCTGATCCATCATTGACCTCTCCTTCGTCCTGGGTACTCTAAACAAAATACCATTTCAGCATCCACAACTCCAAAATTTTTATTTATGAAAATGCATTGTATGCATCTGTTGATTTTATTGTGTTACCTTTTGTCTTTAGCCTGTTGATATGATAGGTCATATTAATTGATTTTTTTTCTTTTTTTTTTTAAGATAGAGTACTAGGGATAAAACCAGGGACTCTTTACTACTGAGCTATAACCCTAGCCTTTTTATTTTAATATTAGTTCATTATATATATATATATATATATATA
>NW_026000174.1:37255751-37274247 GCF_001458135.2 Marmota marmota marmota | reverse complement strand
GGCTGGGGTTGTGGCTCAGTGGTAGAGCACTCACCTAGCATGTGTGAGGCACTGGGTTCGATCCTCAGCACCACATAAAAATAAAGGTATTGTGTTCACTTACAACTAAAAAATATACTTAAAAATACAAACACACACACTATATATATATATATATATATTTGGGTTCATTTTGACATAATTATACAAGCAAGGAATATAATTTGCTCCTGTTTAATCCCTAATAGTTCCCTTCCCCCCCCTTCTCATGTTCCCTTTTCTTCCAGTCTTCTATTTTTTTAAAGACTTTTTTTTTTAAATCAGTGCTTTATGGATGTGCATAAAAGTAAAATTCACTCTGGTGTATTCATATATGTACATAGAAAAATTTGATCAGATTCATTCCACTGTTCTTCCCTTTTCCAGTCCCTCCTCCCTATCTCTTCCAGTCCCTCCTCCCTATCCCTCCTCCCTCCTCTCGATCTCTTTCTTCTACTCCACTTCTGTTTTCAAGGAATCCCCCTTCTCCCTCTCTTCCACCTCTCTCTTCCCTTCTTTCCTTCTTATTTTGATCTAGGTTCTGCATATTAGAACAAGTATTTGATCCTTAATTTTCTGGGTCTGGCTTATTTCACTTAGTTCTCTAGTTCCATTCATTTACCAGTAAATGCCATAATTTCATTCTTCATTCTTTTTTTTGGCTGAGTGTAACTCCATTGTGTGTGTGTGTGTGTGTGTGTGTTTAAAAATGTAATCATCTGATGAGCACATAGGCTAGTTCCAGAGCTGGCCTATTGTGAATTCTGCTGCTATAAAAATTGATGTGATATATGTTTTATTTCGAAGCAGAGTTTTGCCAAATTTCTGAGGCTGGCCTTTAACTTGCAATCCTCCTGCTTCAGCTTCCCAAATTTGGGGGATTATAGTCCTGTGCCACTACATCTGGCACATTGATTTTTTTGAAACAATGTTGTATATCTGGGATACATTTGATTACACTGTATCATTTTAAGTATATTTTTATTACAAATGCTGAAATTTTGTTGAGTACTTTTTATAGGCTCATGAAATACATTGGTATTCTATCTCATTTTTGATAATATTTTGTCTGTTTTGGTATTAGGCTAATGCTGACCTCATAGAAATAATTATCTATATCCTGGAAAAAATGAGTTAACAATTATATTTTTCTCCCATTGCTGTTCTATATAATTAACCAATGACCATCCGGGTTTGACATGTTCTACTTTGGATTCTACTTTAGATGGTTATAAGTTATTAATCTAAAATTCTTAACTGCTATATGGCTACTCAATCTCTTTTTACATATACCTTTTAATGTCACCATATTAGCACTTTCTCAGAGATTGCATCTTTGACCCTTTCAACTAATTTAGTTACTGTTTTAGTCAGTTTATTTATTTTTCTTGCTGTGACCAGAAGACCTGACAGTGGAAGAAGTTTATTTGGTGCTTACGGTTTCAGAAGTCTCTACCCAAGGACAGTTGTTCCCATTGCTCTGTACCCAAAATGTGTCAGAACATCATGACATCGTGATGAAAGAGATGGTGGAGGAAAGTAGCTCAGGACATGGCCACCAGGAATGAGAGAGAGAGAGAGAGAGAGAGAGAGAGAGAGAGAGAGAGAGACTGACTTCCCCTCCAATCAAAGAAAAAATATTTACCCCAAACGCATATAAATAGCCACATCCTACCTGCCAATAATTACCACCCAGTTGATCCCAGTCAAGAGATGAATGCACTGATTATCTTAAGTCTTTCATAATTCAGTCAGTGCACCTTTACACTTTCTTGCATTGTCTCATGCATAAACTTTTGGAGGATACCTAATGTCTAACCCATCCCAGTTGTTATGTTATATGGTCTGTGAGCATTACAATAGCCATCTGCTCATTCTCCTACATCTCTTCTTGTAATAATTATGTATCTGTTGAATTATGAACCAATACTCATTTTGAGACCATACAGAATTAATGTGTAATAAATAACTTCAAATTTTTAAAATTAATAAGTTTACCAGCAGAGATATTGCTTTAATTTTTCAGTGCTGCTATGTTAAAGAAAAAGATGAACATTGATTTTACACACAAAAAAATATTTTGCAAAATATTTGCACACAGTGTTTTTTAAATTTGTATTCAATTAATCAATGATTATCTACTATGTGTTTGAAATCAGGGTGAGAGTAGTTCCACAGAGAAGGTAAAAAACAAAAGTTCTAAAATGGTGAAGAAGCCATATGAGTTATTGAAACAATGAATTTAGGGTAAAGATACGGAAATGCACATGTAACTAGCAATCCCTCATGTGTTAACACAACTTGGTGTGTAGAATCAGAGGTGTAATTCTGAAGACTATGGCCCTTTGATTACATTTTAAATAGTGTGTAAATATTAGCCAGGATTGGGAAAGACCTGAGAATAACAGAACTGAGGTAATACAAGAGGCATAAATATGCACTTCCAATATTATGTATGAAAAGAGGAAGGGTGCTTATTCCAAAGTTAGTTTTCATTAAACTTTCCTGGATAACATGTCATTTACATTGAAGTTATATGTTAAATTGAAAATTATGTAGGTGCAGAAAAGTTGTAGAGGCATTTTTGGAAAAAGGGGAGAAGAAAGGAAAGAAAACATGGGTAGAGGAAAAAAGTAAGAAGTGTTAAACTATGCACAATTCCAGACTTTTTGTATACAGCAGGTCAAGGTAGAATATACATGAAAGGGTGGTAGGCAGCAGCTCATAGGACACTTGCATTTTATCTTAACAAGACTAGATTAAATACAGTAGGGACTGTTAAAATATTCACACATTTTAGACTCAAGGGTGTGGCACCATTGATTGAGGCAACTCCTTCTGAAGACAGCTTGGAGGTGTGGAGGAATGACAGGGATGCTGTTACATTGCCATCTCAGTGCTTTGGAGAATGTGGTGACAGAATGAACAAGAACAGAGGGTAAAGGCATGCAAAAAGTATTTAGGAGTAAAAGTTATTTTGCTTCTTCCCTGGGATCATAAATAATTTTTGAATCATGACAGAATCAACATATCAATTACAACTTATTATAAGCTTCTAAATTCCAAAATTAGAAAAATAAGACACTCATTTTCATTCCTTTAGGCTTTCCTATTTTCAGAGTTGGGTGGAAGAATGTATGAGAAAGGTACAGTTTGACACCTAATTACATTGCTAATTTCTCATAGGCAAGTCAGTGTTTTTAAAAGAATCATGCCTCTTTCCAGTGGCATTTGGTTTGCAATTTGCAAAAGACTTTATATATATAAAGAAAAGACACTGACTCTTTGCTGCTTTCTAAAAATTCAATTTCTTAAACATAACTATTTTATAGATGCAACTGAATATTAAAATGTATCATCCCAGGTTAATGTTTAATAGAATTCTACAAAGTCTTAACATTTTGTAAAGTTTAAAGCTTTCTTCTATATTGGCATTTAAGATCCTACATTATGTGAACTGAGCACATCCTTTAACTTTATATCCCCATCGAAGTGACTGACAGGTCACTACAGACCCCTATTACTATTTGACAAATCCAAGTTGCTGATGATCTATCATGCCCCCATGCCTTTGTTAATGCTATTCCATCTGCCTTAAACATCCATCTGCAACTCTGGCACCTGACTAACTCAATAATCATCAGGAGACCTTCACAAAGTACATTAGGCTTTCTTTTTCCCCCTTTTTTTTTTTTTTACTATAGATATTTGGATTCTCTCTCTCTCTCTCTCTCTCTCTATCTATGTATCTATCTATATACATTTGGCATTTTAACACATTTTAAACATTTGTTGTATTAGATGAGGCCAAATATGTATAAATTCTTTGCAGAATTCCTGCCACAATAATAAATAAGGTTTATAGTTTCTATTATCATTGTCCATATCCATCGAGATATTACAGATTCCTTCTATACTTAGATCCAGTCTACTTTTTTTCATTTACATGGCATGTAGATGACCCACATAGGAGCAGAAACAGGGGATTTTAATTACTGTTTATTGATCGAATACAACAGTGCACCATGGGAAACAGTAGTTGCACTGTGTGAAAAGCAAGACCTCCCACACTTCTAGTGATGGATGTAGATATGAAGATAATGACAAGGCAAATAGAGTGGGGAAATCAACTCTCAGAGCATTCTGGATGCTCAGAAGAGGGAGTGATGAATATATCTATCTTAATGAAGAATGAGGACCCAATTCATATAATAATGCTAGGGATATTGCTATAATCAGATCAAATATATATAACGAATTCATGCTGTGACAGGCATTGAGATAAACATGTACATGCATTATCATTCAAACATCATAATAAAATGTTTCTCCATTCTACTAGTGAAAAAGTAGTGACTCTGATGTTAACTAAGAAGCTACAGGTTACCCAGCTAGTGGGAGACCCAGGATTGATATCTATATGTTTAAAATTATGCAGCTAGAACTATCAAGTATCAACTAAAATAGAAGAATCAGTGCACAATCCTGATTAACAGAAGTTCACCTAAAATAGAAAGTCATAATAAAGGGAAAAAATAAAAATTTGAAAGGAAAAAAGTCTGAAGGACTTTTTAATGAACCAAAAGGCATCTTTAAAAATAAATTATGCATTTTTTTACTGTAGAATTTTCTGAGTTGTCTTTTTCTATGCTGTTTGTGATTTTTCTTTTCTTTGAACTATTTCACAACCTTGTAGAGATAGATATCAACTTGTGGAAAACCAATAAATGTAAATAATTGTTTTTTTATAAATATGCAAAAACATTATTTGGTTGAAATTCAATTTACTTCCCTTCTCCACTCTAGAAGAAGCCAATTTCATATCTATTAAGAATACCCTTTCATGTTTGTTGAGGAATGTGTGGAATGTTAAGAGTACGAAAACCACAAACTTCTAGTATTTTAGATTGAGAGTCATCCTCAAAGTCTTCATTTATCCACATAAGCTTCCTGTGTAAGAAGATTATGTCATGATTAGCTTTTGCATTGTTATATAACCAGGTACTTGATAAACATCTGTTTAATAAATTAATTTTTGCTTAAATCCAGCAGTGCAGTTATAGCACAAATATTCCCTTTTTTGTTTACACATTTAAAACTCTTGAATCATAATTATTTATTTTTCTCTCTTAGCTGAGGCAAGAAGATATTAAACAACCTCTTTATTTACTGAATTTGAAGTGGAAATGAAAATGCTGATCATGATTGAAAATACTTAACATGCTGAACAAATAACCAACCATGCCATAGAAGATGAACTTTTTAAGAGTCAAGAAGCAAAATGTATTCATCACCAATGCTACAAGGTAACACGGCAATTACATATTGCTGGGCTGGAATGATATGACATTTACCATTTGCCTTGAGATAAGTAAAAACAGTGACATGCTGCTTTCAGTGAATTGCCTTGTGGATGTTTTATCCTTGTTCTAAAACATCAGTGTATAAATGCAAAGTATCTCAGGTTTGCCTGTATAGTATCAGGAAAAAAGAGAAATACATTTTATTTTTCACTGTATTTATCTTAAATAATAAAAATTATCTAGAATGTAGTTCTATAAAACTAAATATGGAAAAATGAAAAGGATCACTATTTATTAAGTGTCTACAATCATGCTTTTTGTTCTGTAAATTACAAATGTTGTCTATACTCTCACATCATTTCTATACAAGAATTGGAAGTTTTGTTCCATTGGAAAAATGGAATCAGGAAGGTTAAGAAATTTGCTCTAAGCTAGTACGGTGAAGGCAGTTGGAAATGAGAACATAGTCTTTTATATCTCTGCCTCCACATATAAGTCAAATAAAATTACTTTAATAAACTGAATTTACTTCTTCTTTAGTAAAAAAAATTAAACTTTAGTAAAGAAACTTAAACCCTTTATCGTGGAAGTAAAATCATAATGAAAACTTTTGTAAAAGTTATAATGTCCTCACTCTGATGACCTAAGAAAGACAGGCCACATGAACTTTGCATTCTGTTGAATGTGTTCAAAGTCCTTTTGCCTGTACAATGTTTAATAAGACAAAACAAAGAATAGGACTTCAGGTGAGCTAGGTAGACTGTCACTGTAAAATGTGGGAACAATCACCATACCAAAACAAATTAAAAAATAATGAGGATAGGTGGCATCCTTGCTCACATTCCAGTGACTGAAAAATACAAGGCCAGGAATTAAGGTAAAGGGACACATTAATTAAAATAAGGATCATTGTTTAAAACAGAAAAAAAAAAAGAAAAAAAAAACAGCTAGAAGATGTATTGAGGGTTGCAACATTTCTTTAAGAAAAAAAAGGCATTGATACAGGTGCAAGTAATTTTACATATTTAATAAAATATTTTCTTGAATATGTGTAGCAAAATTTTTTGTAAGATGCATTTACAAATATAATAACTTTTCTTCCTATTTAAGAACTCTGAGAAGAATATATTAATTACATACTTAATTTATGCTCAGGGACATTGACTGGCAACAAAGTTAATGTACTTAAACATAATAACCTCTTATATCATTGGAAGACCTAAGGAAGAACCTAGATTATGACTATATTTTTTATTCCATCATAAAAAATTATTTGATAAGCAAGAAGCAGTGTCAAAATGTTCAGTAGAAAATGTTAAATATAAATGTAGTTAAAATTATTAACATGGTTTAATGATAGGATCATCATAAGAAGTAGTGTTATATTGTAATTTTTGGATCTGTTTTCTGTTTCAGCATGCAAAGCAGTCCCATGACCCTCATCAGTGCCTCTTAGTTGTGGAATGTGGATTTCTTGCTGGATATCAAGGAGTAGTATTCACACAAAAGGGTTTAGGGAATTTATAAGCACAGCACTTACATACATCATCCCAAGATAATCTAAAAACATCAGTAGCCTCAAGAGTATTTTCATCTCTTTCTCTAGTTCTTGGGCTGGGGTGCCAATGGTTGGGGGAATATTCTTGTTGAGGTTTCCAAAGCATCCTTTAAAACATCAGGGGAAAATCGGAGGAAAATGCATATTAATGCTGGCGGTTTCTGGATAGTTATATTAATTAGCTCATATCTAAGTATCATGAATTCAGGTGATCTGCATACCCTCCCTGAATATTTCTGTATTTGTCTGTCTGGGTGATTTTTTGCTCTTCACTTAAGACAAAAACTCCTAGCAATGAAAACCACTTAGACCATAACTTAAAATCTCATCAGAAAAGTGGGCACAGGGAACAAAATTTCTAGATAGTCACAAAGAACTGTGAAGAGATCAAGGTGAAACACTTGGGGATGCGGATGGGGGTTGGGGGTGGGGGGCAATAAATTTTTCCTCCTCAAAGTAGTAAGCTTGATTTATTAGTGGAGTTTTCAGCAGAAATCTCAGTACACTGTGTTGTACTGAGATTCTACATTAGTCAGAATTTAGCAAAAAGAGAATCATCTCTCTTGGGGTTGAACAAACTAATTTTATGCATGTAATTGACTGACTTCATGTAAGGCAAGAAGGATGCCTACTGGATGTCAGTGAAGAAATTCTTAACATCTTCTAAGATTAGTTGGACTTTTTAAGACTCCTCCAAACAGAGATTCTGGAAACTCTTAGAAGAACTAGTTGAGTTATCAGGCTTTTATTCACAGGAGGTCTCAGAGATCTTTGTCATCACATTCTAGTGAAAAAATTGCATGAGTGGATCACTTGTGCAATATTACTATAACTATCATTATGTATACAATAACTTAAAAAGACATTTATTATATGTCTTTAAGGTGGGTAAACCAAATTTAATAAGCAATCCTTTTGTGTAGAGTTTTCTTTTGGTAGTCTTTTTAGTTTCTTCTTCCTCCAACTCTCCCTCTTTGTTCTTACATTCTCTAACATGTATTTCTTATAAAATTACATGTTTATGTGACTGACTTCTTTGCCGCAGTCTGGCTGGGCACAAAGCATGAGCCACTGAAGCAGGAACAAACTTTATTTCTGAACTCCACCAGCACACTCCACACACGCTCCCGGGAACTTCCCCAAACGCCACGCGGCTCCTCCAGGAACCACACACCAACCGGAAATCCCTCCTACGGCACTTCCCCAACCAATGGGAACTCTCAGGGAATCCCCGCGAGAACTCCAAAGTAGCAAGAACTCCAAAGAAGCAGGCCTAAGCGGACAGCAGGGGTCTAACATACACAGCTCAAAATAACCATCATCATCCCAATGGCCTGCTGGCATCACCTCTCAATCACTTCGTCCTGGCAAAAATGCCATGCGTCATTCGGACTCGGCTTTGGCTCTCAGCATCTCCCCCCTTCTGTTTAATTAAACACCAAGCATGTGGCTTAGGGACTGTGCCTTTTAGGCTGTCCAATAGTACATATGGTCCTTACCCATCATTGGATGAGCTGACCTCAAGGCGTCAGCCTCCTGTCTTAGGTTGGTACCACTGCAATTGGATCATACCCGTCACTGACTACCGGTCCAGCATACAGCCATACTTGTGGATAGGCCTATGCACCAGTGGGGGGGGTGAGGTTCTTTGCCTCACCTCTATTGGCCCCCAAATTTGGCCTTTGCACCAGTGGGGGGTGAGGTTTTTTGCCTCACCTCTGTTGGCCCCCAAATTTGGCCTTGGTGCCAGTGGGGGGGGGGTGAGGTTCTTTGCCTCACCTCTGTTGGCTCCCAAATTTTATACCATCACTAGCAGAAGGGAGGAGGATGCAAAATGCCACGACACCAAGCCAAATGACGGCTCTTTTTGGAAAAATTGTACCACCAATGACACCATCTGCAAAGCTATGCCAACACTACTACAATTCGCTGCATCAAGATAGTTCACAATGCATACAAGTGATACATAGTCCAGGCAAGTTCTGCAAGCAGTTCAAAGCAGAGGAATCCATCAATATGTCCATTTCCTCCCAAAGTAAATCGACTCCTTGGTTGAGCATTACTTGTTGAGTTATTATTCATTGATGCATCAGTTTATACAGTTTGTTGTGATAACTATTGAAGAAGCTGTAGTTTGGTTTTATCTTTGTCTTTACCCGCACTGGGATGAAGATAGGAATTCTGGCAACAATGGCTAAAAAAAAATTATGTAACATTCCAACAGGTACTAAGAAAACAATTTTCTGAACAATTTACATTATCCTGAACAGAATTATTAAATACAATGAAAAGGAAAGGTGAAAGTAATCAAACAGATCTGTTAACCTCCTTTTTGCTTTAATAAGTACATTTTAATAGTTTGATGAAGTCTTTCAACTATGCCTTGTCCCTGTGGATTGTATGGAATTCCTGTTATGTGAGTAATGCCAAATGATGACCAAAATTGTTTAAAAGAGGTAGAAGTATAACCAGGACCATTATCTGTTTTTAACTGTTTTGGAACGCCCACAGTGGCAAAATTTTGTAAGCAATGAGCCATAATATCTTTAGTTTTTTCTCCGGCATGAAGGGAGACCATCAAAAATCCAGAAGAAGTATCAACTGTAACATGCAAATATTTTAATTTTCCAAATTCTGGCAAGTGTGTGATGTCCATCTGCCAAATATGGTTAGGTATCAAAAATGCCATGCGTCATTGGGACTCCGCTGTTGGTCTCAGCACTTCTTTGTAATGTCAGGTGGGTCAAATTCACTCTTCCTAAAAGATCAGTAACAACATAAAGTGATAAAAGCAATTTTGAGATATCTGATTTTGATTCTATGATTTCCATATATTTCACTGCCTTTGAGCTACTTCAAAAATTTTTAATTTGCAGATAATTGATTGCAGTAAAAAGCAATTCCTGTCTGTAAGTAATTCTGTCCAATGAAGATTCAATTGACTTATCTACTCCATTGTGGAAGACATCAATTTTGCACCCATTTGTAAATTAATTTTAGAATTCTTGAACTATAATTGACTCTTCAAAAAAAACCTTTCTGAAAACTGGTTATGATATCTGATTCCCTCCTTAGTAAGGTGGTAAATAAAGTTAATATTTATTTTACATCATATGCAGCCAAGATTTCATTTTTTCAAAAATCTTTTTTTGACAAAAGACAATGACTAAATATGATGTTTAAAGAAATAATATTCACAGAAGAAAGACAATCTTCCCATTTTTCAAAAATTTTGGTGATATCAAGTAAAAGGAATGAAAGCAAGGTGTATTTGTAAAATACTTAATGAATATGTATATTTTCTTTCAATGAACTTTATTTTGCAATGATGTTTTTAAATAAAATATGCTGTTTATCATGAAGGTCCACATTGATATTTATCTACATTTCAAATAGGGCTAATGTGTTATTATAGATATAATAATTCCTTGGGTACTAACTCCACTGTGATCAACTATAACTTTAAAAAGGCCATAAAGACTAATAATCTTATAAAAATCACACTTATTCACTCTTTAAGTGTCAACTTTCCAAGTCACTCAAAAATTTCAGAAGATGAGGTACAATTTATTTTTTTAAATGTAAGTTAAAGGAAACATATAGATCATGAAAAAAATGTGTGACAATTAAATTCTAAATTTCTTAGATTAGAAATGTAGGTAATGGTACTTCCTCAAGGTGGTGTTTTCCCTTAAAGCTCATAAAATAGCTCCACCGTCACTGAATATGTTCCCATGTAGGATATTTTCACAATTATATAAACTATCTCTGTGCTCATTCAGGGAAGTCTGCTAACCTACAATGCTCAGATATCCTATTTGGGAGAGATGAGAAGGACAGTAATGCACTATCCTACTTCAGCACAGTGAAAAAATATGCACTATCTAGTCTAAATCAATTTGTCTTGTTTTCTGCACAGACTTTTCACTTGTGTCCTGCTTTCTAACATTCTGAAGCTTACCCGTCATATTCTATTCAAATTCTGGGTTAATGTGAATGAATGTGGTTTATTTTCTTCACAAGACAAAGGTGAACAAATCTTCATGGAGAAGCTTCTAGAGCTTGATACAAGGGAAATACAATTTGAACTAACTCAGAAATGACAATTTAGTGTCAGACTTTAATTCACTACTTTTTGAATGCTCAAATTCCTGGAGTGAGAAAGATTATAAACCTGGAAGAAAACTGAGCTGGAAAGATCATCTTCACTCACACGCAAAGTCTGAAAAGACATATTGAACTGTTTACATATTTTAATTGTTTTAAGTATTTTGTCATCATCATATTGTATCACTTAATGTTTGTATTTTTCTATGATCAATGTAATAATGTGTTTTGAAAACTTGAATTACTAGCAAGATTATAAATGTATACATTGATATATTTTACATACACTAAGTATTATATAAAATAATAAATATTCAAATAATAGACAATGAATCATCTATTGAAGGTCAATAATCCATTCCATAAATTGCTACCATCATGACTTCCAACATGGCAGTAAAATTTTCAACCTAAAATCATAAAGCAGAAAACTAAGTAGCAATGAGAGAATAAGTCAGAAACTTGGAACAGATGTATATATTGACTCTAGGTAAAGAAATTTTCTAAAGAGAATAATATCACATCAACTAGAAAGAGCACACTTCCATCGTATCATAGGGAATATAAAACATTGCCTCAGTAAATATTTTCTGAATAAAGAAACAAATAAAAAACTTGAAGTTATGAGATTTAGATTAAAGCTGTGTGCCCTATAAATTTTTCACTCACTAACTTTACTTTTTCTTCTACTTACTTTTTAAATATGGTAAGATATAATCTCTTAATTATGATGAATAATCTTATATTCATGGATTTGACACATTAGGGAAAATATATGTTTTATAGAGAAATTTTATAGAGAAGAAATATAATCTGCATATATTTTGGATTGTAAAATATGTTTAAATATATATATATATATATAAAAACATATTTTTTATATATACTAAAGTTCATATATGTCTGTAACAAATATACATTAACCTCTATGCCTATCACTTTATCTAGTAAGCAAAAAAATTATGTTAAATGGAATTGTACCTTTAGAATGGTAGCAATAAACCCCAAAGAGTTGGTGAGAAACGTTTCTTCATCACATTTCATAACTATGTAAGCTCTGACCACAATATTTAAAAACTGTACTGCATATCACAAAATTGCAGGGAGTGGAAAGGAAATAATAGGCAAAATGTATCTATGCAAATTATTGCTTATTTCGTGGTAAAAGCATCTTATGTTTATGTAGAACATGCTAATGATAATAAGGAACTGAACTGGATTCTGGTAGCCTTCTGTAATATTTCCAAGTCATTAAACCTAAATCTGCTGCATTACATGCCACATATTTGTTTTTAGTATATTTTAACATCCTTATAAAAATATTCAGTAAGACATACAACAAAGTTGCTAAACTTAATATACTTGACTCTTAAGCAGTATAATACGTAGGGAATGACCAAATAGAGAAACAACATTCCCATTTTGATTTTTGCTTGATATGATATTTTTATGGACAATAAAATACAATGAAGTTGGTTTCACTTCCTGATTATGTTTCTAACAGGGAATGCTAGCATGCCTTGTCAATTTTCTCCTTTCTGCTGAAAAAGTAGGAACAACCACAATAGACATCTTAGGACCTGAAATGAAATTATATATTGAGAAATGTAGCGCTTCACTACTAGCCTCAGACTTCTTCCCTATGGTCTACTTTATGAGAAAAATACTTTGATCTCATTAACTCAGTGTGCTGCCCTGTGCCACCATTAATCCAGGTTTGTGGATATATTTAGCTATCACAGGACTGCACTTTTAATACCTCCAATATGGAAAAGTCTCCATAAATGAAACTCAATATGAGGAAAAAAATATACACCCTGCCTGCCTGTCAGTTTGTGGATCCACCTATCACACTTGTCATCAACCTAAAAATCCTTTTACAGTCATGATTTTAATAAGCACACTGTTTACTATGAAAAGGAATATATAACTCCTTGTATCTATCTTATATCTGACTCTGACACATTGGGTAGATAATTTCCACTTAATCATTACCTTTGTTAGTAATTATAGGTTTAAAATATCTCTTTACTGTTATCATTCTATTAAAATCTTTCTTCTTTTTGCCTGAAAATTATTAGTAATTTTATTAACTTAGAGTTTGTTTTTCCAGTAGTGACCTCATAAATATTCAACATTACTGCAGTTGTTTTTTTGTTTGTTTGTTTTGTTTTTTGTTTTTGTATTTTGGAAATAGTATTTGTAGTAAAAGGCATTATTGTCTATACAATGTCTTTTCAGAGTTGTGGATATTGCAATGGTCAATATACTTATTTGGAAAACTTGATCCAAACCCAGTCAGAACATACATTTGTCTTTCTGGGGTGAAAATGAAGATTATTCTCCTATGAGCTAATTTTTATTACCCTATATAAAACCATAAAGAATGAATATATCCCACTAATGAAAAAGTTAAAGTAGTTGATTATTCTATTTAACACTGAAATAAGTAGATAGATAAATTAATTGAGTGATTAAAACAAGTACATGAAACAATTTTCTTGCCTCAGGAAAAACAGATGAAACATGTATCAGTTGACTAACAATTGTGAGGCACCACAGGTTCCTCAATCTGCTGATTGATTATCATAGCTTTGATCTTCAGAATTCAAACACAGAAATATAAAAATACAGGGGAATGACACATATTTATTATTAAAGACAATCTCGAAAACAGTTAACAAAGCATTTCAGAACTCTTCAGGATTGTAGTTATGAAAACATTTCTTGGTGATATCACTTTATGACTTTAAGTGATGTTTGGAAATATATTGTAGAGTATATTATGTTTCCCCACCTCCAGGACTTATTTCAAAGTAAGATTGTCATTTCAGGCCTTTGTATATAATCAATCAATTAAAAAAGCACTATTATTTTAAATTTAAAATTTATATAAATTTAAGTTAAATATTGGATGTGAAAATATAGTTTTTATTCAATTAAAAGTTTTGATTAGTTAACATCATAAATTTAGGAAAAAAAGACATGAAAATATCTAATAAACTCACAGCACTTTTGTGAAAACATAAACAGCATGTAATTTATTCATAACACTTAGGGAATTTTGAAATTTTTATTACAAAATATTTAAAGTTTCTTTTTCTTTTTTTCTTTATAGGGCTGACATTGATCATAAGATTTTACATATGCTACTAAAGTGCTCTACTGCTGAGATGCATCACCAATCCTGAAGGGTCTTTTTTTTTTTAATTTTCAGAGTAATATATAGTAAAATATATTGAAGTTTCTTCTATGTGCTTCATGTTTAAACACACACACAACTATACACACAATATAAGATTCATGTACAGAGCATGTATTTTTAAAAAATGTACATATATCATACATATTTTTTACATATCATTTAAAAATTTCTTTACATAAACACATTTTAAAAAATCTGTGAAATCTAATTATTATATTTTTAGATATGATATGTCCCCTAAAACCTCATGTGTGAGACAATGCAAGAAGGTTTAGAAGTGAAATGACTGAGTTATCTGAGCCTTTACCCACTCACTGAATTAATCCCCTGATAAGAAACAATTGAGTGGTAATAGTAGGAAGGAAGATGTGGCTGGCGGAGGTGGGTTATTGGGGGTATGCTTTTGTAATATACATTTTGTATCTGGTAAGTGGAATATCTCTCTCTGCTTTCGGGTGCCATGTCCCCAGCTGCTTTTCTCTGCCACACACTTTCACTATGATGTTCTGCCTCTCCTCAGGCCCCAAAGAAGGGGGTCCACTATCTATGGACTGAGACTTCTAAGTCTATGAGTCCCAAAATAAATAGTTTCTCCTCAATTTGTTCTTTTCATGTCTTTTGGTCATAATAGTGAAAAAGTTGACTAAAAAAAACCTCATTTATAAAACCACCATTATTCATTAATTTGTTATTAAAATCCCTTATATCCTATAATAATCCATCCAGGGCTCTCTGAGAAAATTTGTTACTCCATTGTTCTACATTGTGGGAAGCCAGAAATGTCCCTGATGCTCATGGATGTCTATGCTGTATTTAAAAGGCTCCTTTTACTTAGAAAGCATTTGCTTGGCTGATCAGAGAGAATAGATAAGATTTCTCAGATCCTTTTCTGTAGCAATGTGAATAAAGTGTCAAGTTTTCTTTTATTTACTTTTTAATGGGCAACTTTTAAATGAAGAACATATCATTTTTTTGTATTTTGAAACCAAAATTTGTTCTTTATTTTGCAATTTATGTATTTATTTTCATTTGTTTTATATGACAGCAGAATGCATTGCAATTCATAGTAAACATATAGAACACATTTTTTCATATCTATGATTGTACACAAAATAGAGTCACACCATTCATGTCTTTGTACATGCACTTTGGGTAATAGTGTCCATCTCATTTCACCATCTTTTCCTCCCCCATGCTCCCTCCCTTTCCCTGCATCCCCTTTGCCCTACCTAAAGTTCATCTAATCCTCCCATTCGCCCTTCAACCACATTATGAATCAGAATCCTTAAATCAGAGAAAGCATTCAACATTTGGTTTTTGGGGATTGGCTAACTTCACTTAGTATAATATTCTCCAACTCCATCCATTTACATGCAAATGCCATGATTTTATTCTCTTTTAATGCTGAATAATATTCCACTGTGTGTATATACCACATTTTCTTTATCTATTCATCTACTGAAGGGCATCTAAGTTGATTCCACTTTTTAGCTATTGTGATTGTGCTGCTATAAACGTTGATGTGGCTGAGTCTTTGTCCTTTTAAGTCCCTGCTGTTTTTAAGTCCTTTGAGTTTAGATCCAGGAGTGGGATACTTGGGTCAAATGGTAATTCCATTCCCAGATTCTTCATATTGTCTGCCCCAATTTGCAGTCCCACCAGCAATGTATGAGTGTGTCTTTTCCCCCACATTCTTGAACAACACTTATTGTTTTTTGTATTATTAATAGCTGTCATTCTGACTGGAGTGAGATGAAATCTTAGAGTAGTTCTGATAGAAGAAAAAGTAGGCCCAAATTTCCATCATGCCGGATTAGGCACCAACTTCCATAATAAGACTCCTATAATACAAGAATTAAAATCAAGAATCAATAAATGGGATGGATTCAAACTACAAAGCTTTTTCTTAGAAAAAGCAATAATCAGTGAGATGAATAGAGGAGCCTACACTTTGAGAACAAATTTTACCACACACACATCAGAGGACTAATCTCTAGGATATATAAAAAACTCAAAAATCTTAACACCAAAAAAAAAACAAAAACAAAAATAACTCAATCAGTAAATGGGCCAACGAACTGAACAGACACTTCTCAGAAGAAGATATACAATCAATAAACAAACATATGAAAAATTGTTCAATGTCTCTACAATTAGAGAAGAACATATAGTTTGCTATTATTTTGGAGAAGGCACTATGAAGCATGTGTTTCTAAGTCCTCATATTTGTCTGATTCCAATAAGAAAAACAAAGTAAATTTCTCAGTACACACAAACATACATATATAAATTACACAAATATATAAAATTCTAATTTTTATTATGAGAAATCTCCAAAGCTTAAATAGATACTCCCCAGGGGTGTTAAATTAGGAACTTCCCTTTCTTCATTTTCTCATTGTAATTTACAAGAAGTCAAAAATTATAAAAGCATTTTAATTATATTTAGGAAAAATTATATTAAAATAACTTTCCATTTTAGTTTTTTATTTTTTAAATCAGGTTCAGAGGAAAAGTTTTGCATCCCTCTCAATCACATTGACAGTAGTAATCTATGTATTCTGCATCTGGTATTTGTCCTTGCTATTCATATTTCTTGTTTTTTACTGGATTCCAGGGCAGTATTTGGGAGGTCCTCTCAACACTATATTGTGTGACATTGGGATTTTGTTTGAAATTATCCTCTGAGACAGGTGAGATTTTGAAGACATGTAATCATATACCTAGTTCATCAGGATTACTGACTATTTACACTAATTATTTAGAAATAATGTTATTATTTATTCATTTATTTATTTTGATACAGGGATTGATCCTGGAGGCACTTAACCACTGAGCCACATTATTTTTTTTAATTTTATTTCATATTTTATTTAGAGACGGAGTCTCTCTGAGTTGCTTAGGGTCTCACTAAGATGCTGAGGCAGGCTTTGAACTCCAGTCCTCCTCCTTCAGCCTCCTGAGCCATTGGGATTACAGGAATGTGCCACAATTACAGATTGTTCTTATGTATCTTGCCAGAGATGTTGAAAACAATCAGGAGGACATATCTATCCTGATATCACCGTTACACTGTGGAATCCCATGAGTGTTAATATACATGTCCTTGACCTGTTCTGTTACTTGTATTACATCAAATACTTCCATGGTTATTTTTGTCTTTGGCAGTTTTTGCTTGTGCATCTGTAATTTTGGCAGTGTTTCTCAGGTCAATTTGTCTTTGTTACAACTATTGTTAGATGGAGGCTTAGTTTTACTCTGTGAGACTCAAGTTGATTTTGTCAGGTTTCCAAAAGCATTCATAACTCTATTTTGCATATTGCCTGTCTTCCTTTTATGAGACTCATATTCATTGTCCTTTCAGTGTCTGTGTTTGCTTCAGAAAGTTTTCTGTGGTTAGCTTGTCCTCTGTAACAGCTCTCTGCACCTCTGTCTCACAGGTGGTATACACTGGCCATTTTATATTCAGCATGTAGCATATTTATTTACTCATTACTTCCCAGTGAAGAAATGGGTGAGCTAGGTCCTGGGAATACAAATTTCAACTGGAAGTTTCTCTGTTTTCATGGAGTGCACATTTTGGAGTCAGAAGGTTTGTAGATAGGATGAAATTTTAATCAAACTACAGCAAATACTAACAGCATGTAGCTATTGAAAACAATAGCTACATGCTTAGTATTTGAAAATGAAGCTAACCTAAACAGAGTGCTCTGGAGGGATGGTTTAATTTCATTCTTGCATAACAATTAGGAGAAAACACATAAACTATGATTTTTTTCCTCTCAAAAAAGTAATCAGATAGTATTAATGTTTGTCTAAACATATATATGGCTGCAGATTACATGAACAAATCATATAACAGGATTTTAGGACCTTTGCAAAACTTGGGGTTGAATTGTTTAATTAAAATGTGTAATCAATGAACAAGGACAACTAAATAATATTTTAATGTGCAGATGAAAATACTTTCTGTGATTTGATAGGCTTATTAGTAAGTTTTTATGATTTTGTCATAAATATAGTATTAATGCTTCAACACAAGTTTCATATCTTTTTTTTTCTTTTTTTTTTTCTTTTTTTTTATTTTTTAATTTTTTATTGTTGGCTGTTCAAAACATTACATAGTTCTTGATATATCATATTTCACACTTTGATTCAAGTGGGTTATGAGCTCCCATTTTTACCCCATATACAGATTGCAGAATCACATCAGTTACACATCCATTGAGTTACATATTGCCATACTAGTGTCTGTTGTGTTCTCCTGCCTTTCCTATCCTCTACTATCCCCCCTCCCTTCCCCTC
>NW_026000174.1:37201761-37253713 GCF_001458135.2 Marmota marmota marmota | reverse complement strand
GGGCCACTGAGCCTTTTCTGCCGGTGGTCACCGTTCCGCCTACCTGGCAGGCGCGGGGGGTGGGGGACGGCTCTGCCCCTCAGCAGGCCGTTGGGCCTGCTCTGTGGATGGTCACAGTTCTGTCTCAAGTTTCATATCTTAAACTTCATTTTAACATAATTTTTAAAAATAGAATTACCCTATGATCAAGTTATACCACTACTGAACATATAAATGTGAAAGAAATAAACTCATATAGAAAAGAGATACCCACATATTCATGTTTACTGCAGAACAGTTCACAAGAGCAAAGATGAAGAACTGGTCTAGATGCCTGAAAGGAGATGAAAGGATAAAGAAAATAAGGTGCATATACACAATAAAATATTATTCCACCATAAATAAAAATGAAATCCTGTATTTTATAGGAAAAAAATAATGGAACTAAAGGACAACATGTTAAGCTAAATAATTCAGACACAGAAAATTAAGCACTACATGTTTTCTCTCTCAGGTGTGGAAACTTGGAAAGAAAAATAAAAAGCAAAATGAAAATGACTGGAAGTACTAAAGGGATTACTAGGGACAAAAAGAGTGCCAGGCAGAAGTGTGATGAGGTTTGAAAGATGGATAGGTATGATCAATACACAATACATACATGTGTACAGATACTACAGCGTATTACATTAGTTTATATAATACTCATTGCTAATGATAGCTATTATTATTAAATTTGTTGTGATAGTTAATATAATTAAATAATATTGTTAATATTTAATTTTATTGGATTATAATAGTAAAACACAAAGCAAATAACATTTTCATATAACTTGCTTGTCAGGGTAGAACATAATATGTTGCCTGTTAAATACAGACACATTCAAGAGATTAGCATTCAAAACAATAGAATGGGTTGGACATGGTGGCACATACCTCTAATCCCAGTGATTCAGGAAGCTGACTCAGGAGGACCCATGTTTGAGAACAACCTCAACAACTCAGTGATGCCCTAAGCAACTTAGCAAGACACTGTATCAAAAGCAAAATAAAATAATAAAAAAACTGGGGTTGTAGCTCAGTGGTAAATTACCCTTTGGTGCAGTTCATAGTACAACAAGGAAGGAATAGAATGTTTATCTAGGAACATATATTTTTGAATGTAGAATTATTAGCAAAATGTGTCATATACATCTCTTTTTCCTAAATAGAAAATTGTAGCACACTAAACATGTAATTTTATGATTCTTAGCACTATGAATCATAAAATCACTATTATGAATTCACATTAATATTGTAGAATAGAGAATGACAAATCCCATCAATAAAGAGCCAAACAGTAAATGTTTTAGTCTTTGAAGACCATAAGGTCTGTCGCAACTACACTACTCTGTTGTCATAGCAGAAAAGCTGTCACAGTGAGTGTGTTAAAAAGTGGGACTGGCTGTGATCTATTCATTAGAGATGTGTTTACTGAGACAGACTTCAGGCCAGACTCTCCATTGGATTGGACAAATTTAACTTTTGCTCTATATTGTAATAGTGATGTGTTTTGTTATCATTGAGATTCATAGTAACTTTTGCAATAAATTTTAAACCTACAATGACTTTCTTTCTATATCTGTTACATTTTCTACTTAGAACCTGTTTTTTTTATTGTGATGGTGTGTTAGAACCTCTTATCAGTATAAATACATCCACATATTTATAAAATCACATTTATTTCCGTGCACATATTATTTTATTATTACTAAATGTATAGTGGTAATAAACACAACTATAAAAATTCATTTTAGATTTTAAAAATTCAGGTTATATACCTGTCTAAAGAATCATTTTGTTTATGTTAAAAAATATAGTAACAAACAAATATCTTTTGGGGGAGGGGGACAGGGCAAAAGAGATTCCTAGTGTCTTAATATGTTTAATTCATGTAAGAAAGGAAAAAAGGCTCCTATCATATTTTCTAATTATTCTTTCCCCTTTTCATTTAGTTTAGCTATCACAGAGGCTTCATTCATAAATCAGATCTACATGATTACTTTGGTCCACTACTTGCTAGAAGTCAGTTACCAAGCAATTAAAATCATAAATAGTAATTTCACAAGATCACCTAAACCAAATTTAATAGAAACATATGTGGGTATATTCTTCATAGATCTCATAATAAAATATATTAAATTTGATTATTTATGTAATATTAAACTAATATGTGAAAATATACTATGAATAAAAAATTGACCTGTGGATCTCCATACATTGCATATGTACATTTCTTTTGAAGTTTATATGGTCAATTTTCATTTTAAGTGGTTTAGTTTGTTGTTTTACTCAGGATTTTTGCTGCTGTGACCAAAAGAACAGAAAATAACAATTTTAGAAGATGAAAAGTTAACTTGGGGCTCACAGTTTCAGAGTTTTTAGTCCATGGACAGCCAGCTCCATTACTCTGGGCCCAAGGTGAGGCAGAACATCAGAGAAGAGCAGTTCAGCACATCACAACAGGAAACAGAAAGACAGAGAATGTTCCACTCTCCAGGGATAAAATATAAACTCCAAAAGCACAACCCCATGACCCACCTCCTCCAGCCACACCCTACCCGCTACAGTCATCACCCAGTAAATCACTATCAGAGGATTTACCCACTGTTTAGGTTGGTTAAGGCTTTCATAATCTGATCATCTCTACTCTAAACTTTCTTGCATGTCTCACATATGGGCTTTTGTGGGACACTTCATATCTGAACCATGCAGACCATCTGCTCTGATGCTGACAAGATTTTATTACAATGCAGCTCAATTGAATTCTAGAATTACCTTCTTCCTTACATATTTTTGGTTTATATTGTTGTCATTCAAAATTTGAGCTTATTAGAAATAACATCTTGAATTTATAGGTGTAGATTTAGAGAAATTTGTATGTTTTGTCATGCATTCAATCGCATCTAAATACAATACATTGACTTAAGTTGGAACAAGTACAATAAAATTAAGCTATTTGTCTCAGTGAAAACAAAGGGGAATTCAACAATGTCCCCTTCTGTTCATTTTGTCAGATTCCAAGATGATTTGGCAGCATAATTCACAAGGTTCCAGCACAAATGTCTCTAATACAAAGGGCAATGAACCTGAACTGCCATAGAAATGCTTGTCAGGCTTGGACACAAATATGCATATGGTCACACAGAAATGGACAGTGATTTTGATGGATGTCCAGAGTTCACTCTAGAGGCCTGTAATTCTAGGCCACTGTGTAAAGTAATATGTTTCCATTAAGCCGAATGTTATTCCTAGAATTTCAGCCACAGAATTTCCCTCTCAGAAAAGATTCAGAAATAAGTATGATTAAAAACATGCAAAACTGGAGAAATTTAATCCAAAAGCTGAATAAGACTCAGGGCAGTCAGTTGTCAGGACTTTCTCTGTATTGTTCTTAGGTCAAGAACAATGTCATTTTCTGAGACTACATGGCAGTTATACCTGAAGAGCTGGTGATGATTCTCAGGTGCTGAAATCATGTGCTAAAATGACCTTTCCCTTATAAATATAACTTACTTATTTTAAATTCATAAAATATTTAGTTCAATATTTCCACAGATTTTTGAGGCTGTACTGTTAATTTTACTTTCAAAAGAAGTTTCTAATTCTATTATACCACTCGACCATAAATACATTGTGATACTTTATTATTTTTCTCTCCTGAAAAACACTCAATCATAATATAACCTACCTACATAAAGGTGTACAAACAATAAGAAAAACAAATTAATAATG
This sequence comes from Marmota marmota marmota, assembly GCF_001458135.2. Lineage (NCBI taxonomy): Eukaryota > Metazoa > Chordata > Mammalia > Rodentia > Sciuridae > Marmota > Marmota marmota. The sequence goes on along the minus strand of NW_026000174.1, from coordinate 37,249,963 downwards.
AAGTGTAACACAAAGGATAAATAAAGGGAACTAATGTAATATGAATCTGAATATCAATATGGAAATTTCAGGCAAAACTCTTAGCAAGAATTGATGGCATAAAGATTGTGTCTATATGTTGCATTACATAAAATGTAATAGCTTTGAATATAGAATGTTGTATTGGCAGCTCAGATATCACAAGGAGCACTATAATTGATAAAGTTCTAATAAAACACAGAGAAAGTTCTGTTGGCTGTTGTATACTAGGAAAATTTAGTCTATATTTAATCCATGCAGAAATTTTTAGAGTTAGAGTTTAGACTGAGATCATTATAAGCACCTTCTTTCAATTTTAGTTTATTATTTTATTTATAAATAGATAATTAGCAAGTCATTAAAATGTCACATGAGCTGTGAAATATTGTGTTTTTTTTCCATCATGGAGGACAGTCTGGGCTTCACAAAGTTTCTAGCTTTCTCATTTACAACACTGATCCTCTACAAGTCTATTTTCCAATCATTGTGCAGGTATTATAACCACACCCCTAGAAAGCACACTTCTATGTATACTTTGTACTGAATTAATGGTTTTCATTACTAGAAGATCAAATATTGCACCCAATTATAAAACATTCACCCATAACAAATGGAAATTTCACCTGGTTTAAGTGAACCTCCTCCAGTAGGTTTTTCCTAGCTTTCCAGGAGGGCCCTGTGTTCTTCTTCTATATTACCCAAATTGTGGGCTAGGGATATAGCTTAGTTGCTAGAGTGCTTGCCTCACATGCACAAGGCCCTGGCTTCAATCCCCTACACCAAAAAAAAAAAAAAAGAGTCAGTATATTACCCAAATCACTTTTACCTTTGTAGTTTATCTCTGAAGATAGAAGTTCTCCTGTAACTCCATAACTTTACAATTGCTTGAAGGAAGCAATTGTTACTTTTTTTCAGAAAAGGTTCAGTCATGTACCAATGTTTCCCATTTATCTAAAAGTTTACCTTTTTTTTTTTTTTTAACCTTGATTCTGAAAACTGTCAAATGTTGGGCTGGGGATGTGGCGCAAGTGGTAGGGCGCTCGCCTGGCATTTGTGCCTGGGTTCGATCCTCAGCACCACAAACAAAGATGTTGTGTCCTCTGAAAATTAAAAAAATAAATATTAAAAAAATTCTTTCTCACTCTCTCTTTAAAAAAAAACAAACTGTCAAATGTTGACTATGGATCCTGTAGTTTGAGGAACTCATTAGTAGTTTTCTATCATTTAAAATGTGTTTTACTTCAAATATTAGAATTGATAAGGAAAAATACAAGTTGCATATAAAAGAAATGCACATGTATGGGTTTTTGTGTATATATATGTATGTGATAATATATGTATATGATGATTATTTAATTACAAAATCCATCTTTATATCTAAGTACCTGAAACTTACCTTGTCTATTAACATTAGTAAAACTTTGCATTTATTCATTCTTTACTCTTTTTGAAAGTAGACATGCAGAAGTGAATTTAAATATCCCTGTTTTATAAAGCATATATGTTATAGGGAAAAGATATGTGCAAATTTCAACACACTGCACAATTGTACATAAACACAAATTCTCATTATCACTATGCACCTTTATCTAATTTAAAGGGCAATTATAATACTTTGTGTAGAGATAAGGAATATGGGGTGACATATTAATTGTCCCAATTAAAATAACTGCTGCAGAATTTTTTTTAAATGTGGAGCACATACTAATCTTTCTATTCATTGCTGTTCAAAAATTCCTCTTTTCATAGAAATTTTCAAAAGTGGCTGTAAATTCAGCATTTGTTCAAACTGTGGTGCTTTCTTAATATTTGGGATGATAAAATGCTTCTTTTAGATATTCTCAGATTGTGGCCTGCATGAATCAGATATTATAACTTTAAAACTAGCTTCCATCCAATTCTTCATTATTCCCATCCAGTATTTCTTTCAGTACTCTTCAGCTCTCTGCTTATAGGCTTAGTTCCTTAAGAACTGAAGCTGATTTTGTCCTATTTGAAGAGCTATATGGAAAAGTAACTTAGTTTATCAAAGGGAGTAGCATTGACTCCGTTTATTAGATTGATAAGTGACATAAGGTAAGCTTCCAAACACTCAAAACATTGACTTACAGTTTATTACAGATTCCTATCTAGTTGCATGTGTGTGATTTTGCTAGAATTACAAAAAAAAAAAAAAAAGGAAAAAAAAGTTGGAGGCAGCAACTAGCAGAACACTTCCTCATGAACAAACACAACAAAGGAGAAAGCAATGTTACAGTGTGTAAAGAGAAACACTGACTTTAAAGCCTATAGTTTACTTGGATACAGCTATTCTGGAAATCTTTATTTCTGGATTTTTAAGTTCATGTCTTTCTAGAAGTAGCATCATTGGTCACTGTTCATAACACTTGACTCTTTTATTTCTACTGGGAAAATTCCCTGAGTTTTAAAAAATGTCTTCATATTACTCTACGTCAGAAGCATATGGGCGTATATAATTTGTCATGCTTACATCATATATCAAAAACATAACTGCCAGGAAAAGGACCCTTCTTATCAAATATTAGGGAATGTCTTCAGAGATAAAGTTGGGTGACTACAAGATACTCCAAATGCCCCCTATAAAGTTCCTTAAACACGTTACACATGTTTTTATATCCTGTATCCATTAACATTATATAATTAGTCATTATATAATTATATAAAAAATGTTTATTAGAAAGCAAGCACATTTAACCTAATTTTGATTCTCAAAAGGAAATGTAAAATGTTATAAATTTAATAGAGTGTAGATGTATTGCTGATATGCTTCAAAATTCTCTAGATTATAAAAGAGAACTGATTTATAACATCATGATTCTAGCAAATTTCTGCAATTTTCCTCCATAAAAAATTCAATAATTACAGAATCATCATGAATCTTTAAATTACACTGTAATTTCAGGCTATGTTTTAATGCGAATTCTTTTTGGACCAAGGCTAAGGAAAAGGATAAAAAGTAAGTAAAATTAAACATCCTAGTACACAAAACATCTGAGGCCCGAGATAATTTTAAAGCTTTATACATAACTGAAAAGTGATATGATTGAACCCCATTTGATTTTAAAGGCAAATTTCAGAATTATAACTACTTACGCTTGCATAAATTATACATTTGAAAATACATGCATCCTGTTTTAGAACTAAATAGAACTTATCATTGCCCTCTGGAAGTTGAAAACATTTTATAAGTCTCATTAAATTTCAGATAAAAGCAAAACACCTGTAGAAACATTCAATCTAAAACTTAAGTTTGCCATGCCTTACTGTGGAATGCAGCTCCTATTTAAAATGTACTCAACTGATTACACAAAATTCACCTTATGAGAATGAGCTTCACATTTGTTGAATTTGATTTATAAAATTTATTTAAAAGGGATCATGTGCTCCAAATAGGTGTAAATTTGCAAGGGATGAGCATCATGAGTCATTCATGTTTATATGCAAGTCAACCAGAAAGTTATGATGTATGATGATTAATATAAAAATTACAATAATTTACTTTTCCAATTCTTAGATAATTTTTTTTTCACCTTCATGTTTTCTACTACTTGGATACACATGCTAAGGAAAAGAACTTTTTATATATATATATTTTTTTAATTCTGGGAAGCTGATGATAGTTCACTATTTTAGTTAAAATGCAGATTATAGGTAAATAATACACAGAAAAGGTCACAGGAGCTTTTGGCTTGAAGAACAAATGCAGTCGCTCTGTAAGCAAAATATCGGTTTCTATTGGATTAAACTTTAATATCCTTGTATTGTCAGATGACTGAAGTTTCCACATGTCATTGCAAATGTCTATAAGGCATTCTGATCCAATAAGAAGCTTACAACTAGAGCATTAACTAGACATTCCAAATTGGCTATGCAATCATTAGGAAAAGTAGTTAATTTATCCACAATTATGCTGATGATATTTTCCCCCTGACATATCCTGTTTTAGACTGAACACCTTCCACCATTTCCTTTCTATTCTATAGGTAATCCTTAGGCTGATATAATCATTTCACTCAGGATCATATCTGGGTGACGAAAGTGATTAAAAAGTTATCTCATTCTTATCTCAACTTTGTTGAAAATTCTTCCTGGAGTTTACCAAAATTGCATCTTATTATTCTTCAGGCCAGACACATAAAAATGCATTAAATATTTCCAAATTAACAGAATATATTTATTAAATGAAGAAGACATATATATCTTTAATAAACATTAGGCTCAAACCTGACAGTAATAGGACATTCAGAGGACATCAAAGCTAATTTATTGGAATAAATAAGTGAACATCTTGTTTACTACCTGCATATTGATTAAAGCTTGCCAAAACTTTACTGGTGTGAACAATTCATTCTTAATTTATTACTATCTAGGCTCTCATGAGTCTTAAAGCCGACAATAACATGTAACTGGATATTTAGGAAGAAAGATTGTTTATATGATGCACCTGTTTTATTTTTTATTTTTTTTCTATTGGTATCATTTGAGAATCTTTAATGCAGAATGCAATGGTCAGGGACATATAAATCACAGTATCACTTCACTTATTATCATAACCCAGGATATGTTAGCCCCACCTATGGTATAAGTATATTGCACTGAGTGGGGTATTATTCAAACAATGTTTGACTTCATAAGTTGACTCCAATAATAATAAAAAGGCATTTGCATAGCATCAAGGACATCAAGCTTACCTCTTTTACTATAATCCTGTTTGTTTTCTTTCCACTCCAGTAAAACCATTAATCCTGAATTTTCTGGATATATTTCTGTACTTTCCTAGAGTCATTACTACATGTATATAGCATCATAAACAATGTATAATTATACTCTTGATTAAAACATGTATTGGCTTGCATTGCCAAATCAATTGGCCAATTCTTGATTTAAAAATCCCTTTAACTATCAGTTGCAATGTTTCACATGGTTGTCACTACTTATAGACTTTTTTAATGGGTTTCTGACATAGATCAATTTGGTACTTTTGTATATTGCTGTGATGTTGTCTGATATTGGGGAATGTAATTATTTCTTTTTCATTCATAGTCACATCTTATCAGGCCCCTTTATGGCCCAGTCTTTTCAAAACTGGAATAACCTGTATCAGCACTTGGTCCTTGTTTCTCTATACTCACTGTCTTTGAGTTCTCATTTAGGCAGAGTTTAATTATAATCTATGCATAACTCCGAATGTCTACATCACATGTCTACTTGGATTTAACCATAAATTTGTACATCTAAAATATCTTTATGATGTCTCTCCCCAAATGACTCTGCTCACAGTTTTCCCCTAATCATCAATGTCAACATAGTCATTTTGAGTTTTGAGACCAAGGCCTTTATTTTCATAATCCACCATCTGCCCTCACATTCTTCAAATATCCAGCTGCCTTTATTTTATAAATATACATTTAATCTAATATTTTATCTGCTTTTCTTCCTCTGTATTAGGTATTACTTGTTTGATGTCGGTAAAAGTAAAAACCAGTAAAAGACAAATCAAGCCATCAATCATACACTTACTAAACAGAACTGGTAAAATATGTCAGAACCAAGGGAAAAAATACATCTTGAGCACTGTGTATGACCCTTTTGTTTTGGAACTGTGGGATAGATTATTCTGAGAAAGAAAACACCCAAACATAAGATTTATTGGAAACTGCCTGGGGGAATGTCCAGAGGCAACAGGCTAGACAAATATCACCTCTCACCCTCAGGGTGCTTTGTGTGGAAATGCCTAAATGCCCCAGGGTTCTACTCTGGAAAGTTCAGTGGTGACAGGCTGGAGAAATAGAATGTCCAAACTTCAGTGTGCTTCATAAAAAGTAGTGCTTGTCTTCATCTCAGCATTTTGTTCAGTGGTGGCTGACTGGACAAGCACTTATTCTCTCCAGTATTTTATTCTGTACCAGTTATGGCAGAGAGAGGAATTTTATAGATTAGGTTAGAGAAGCTGTAATATCATTTTTTTGCCTTAACCCATTGCAAGACCAGTATCCCTAGGAACATGGCCATCTGTGAAACAAAGTGGCTTTCTACAAATAACACTAACTTGCCCTAGTTGCAAGAGAGAAAAACAAGCCAATGTTCTTCAAGACAATACTTCCCTGGACCCTCTGCTCCAATCCTGATCTCAATGTTTGCTTGACTTAACTAGGTTCTTGGGAATGGATAGGGGTGCTTCAGGGACCTGGCATTTTACTGCTTTTCTTTCTTTCAAGAATGCCATACCTTGATTCTATGAGTCTTCACTGAGATCAAATCCAAAAGGTATTAAGAGCTTTATAGTTGAGACATCTCTTATCCAAAGTTCACGTGCCTGTGAAAAAAATAAAAATTGTAGAATGTACTGCAAATAACAACATGAGCTTTACAGTTATATTTCCAAGCTCTGAAATATGGATTTTTAAAATAACCTACTATTTTACCTCGCTGAAGTTACTTATTCTTCTAGCCTTGTTATTCTACCCTTTAAAGTGTTATTAATAACTAAAATTGTTAAGATAATGAGGATAAAACATTCATCAAATGCTTTGCATATAGTAGGTGATCAATGAATTTTAGCATTCATGTTTCACACATATCATCTCTATTCTCAACAACTCACCCATTTCTGAAAACACAAGCACTAGGTTTTTAAATATCTATTATTTCCCCTCTTTGTACCTTTTCACCTTAAACATACCTTTCTAGGTCTAGTGAAATTTTGACATTTTTAAGGAGTTTTCTTTTTCATGAGATTACATTTTCTTCTTTCTATCCATACCCAGCCCACCACACACTTCTTTGCACTTTTCTTGAGTATCATGACATATTTTTTAAACTTATATTCTATTTCTTTGTCTTATATTCTTCAATACAACTTTATATTCCTTATGGATAAATCTTGTTAATTAATTAGCAAATTTTCCTCATGTGTAGTATTTTTCACACATAATGTGCTATATATGTATATATACACACTTTACATTGGGGGAATATAAAACATACAGATAATACTCATTTATATTTATATTCTGGTAATTCCCTTAATACACTTTTCTGGCAAATCCACAGCTGTTTTTTATTGCTTAATGAAATACAATTTGGGTAAGTTTAAACATTATTAAAAATTTTATTATTTCTTATAGGATGATTTGATTTTATGCATAATTTTTCAGTAAATTCCTCTCTCAAAATATGAAGGTGAAATTAAATTTGATTTATCCGATTGAATCATAAGCATAATAATTTAATGAAACCAAGTATGCTATGAAATGTGAACTATAGTAGTTTTGCCCAGCACAAATTCAAACATAGACTTGCAGTAAGTTTATTAGAATGAATAAATAAAAAATAAATATGGAAAGTTTAACATAAGACATAAGAAGAAAGGATCTCAGATGAGAAAATTTTGGTTAGTGGTGTTTCTCAGAGGGATATGTAGATGTTATAGACATAAAAAAAATTGTCTAATGGATTAGCACTGTTCAGGACAAGATTAGACTAATTTAAAGCTTATTTTCTCCTTTAAAATACCAGCACTGTTACATTTTATTTATGGCAGAGAAATTTGTATCACTGGAATTGAAGAACAGAAAATTAAAACACCATCAGTCCTCACCATGGTTAGATGATTTTATCTGAATGTTGAAACTATTCTTGAATTTGGTTAGAGATGACAGATAATTTAAGTTAAACTACATAGAATTTTCTATTAAAATCAGATGAAGGCAATTTGACACCAAAATCAAAATAATCATGTCTAGTGTCAAATAGTTCTGTCTCCCTCATCTCTTAAGCACAAATTTGCTCATTTTTACTTTCATATCTTCATTTTTAATCCTTAAATTGTACGTATACTGACAGTTTTGTCCCTTTTCCAGTTTTATGAAACTAAATTTTATAGTTTTACAACTCTTGCACATAGTTATGCATGCCAAGATGAGAACAAGTGCTATGGGAAGAACATGAGCTTCACAGTTCACATTTTCTGTTAGTGATAAAAGAAGTTCACTGTTCATTTTTTTTTTCTGCATGGAAATGACTATTTTCATCTTGGAGCAGCCACCTGTAATGACAGGGCACTTTATATATTATGGAAGACAATTTTTAACGTGATGATGCTAAACAACTTCAAAGCAGAGTCACTTTTCTCCATCTCAATAGTAACTTCCAATTTTGCCTGAAATGTCACCATTAAAGTCACAGCTCTGGGTTGTAACTGTGATCAGTGTTCTAAGATTTATTCAATCATTCATTCATTTCTCAAGAATAAAGAGCTTCTGCAAATCATGTTGTAGATAAAAAAGAACTATGAGAAACTATATCTCATTCTGAATATCTCACAATTAGGAGATAAGCACAAATACTACAACATACTTGAATACAATAGTCAATTTATATAACTTTAAACAACAAAAGGCCTCCATGTCAAATGCATATAATATGAGTGATAATGGCAATGTAATTACATATAGAAAAAAATTAAAACAATATTAAAGACAAACTATTAATTCTGTATAAAGCCTTTTTTATCACCTTTACTATTAGAAAATTTTCTTGTAATAACTTAAAGTAGTATGCCTTTCACCAAGAATTAAGAATATTTTATGGAAATGGCTATATTTCCCATAGCCATAAACAAATATGGAAAATTAACCTACGAACAAATATATTCTTATTTGATTGATAAAATAAAATAAAGGTATGAAATAGCACAATGAATAAAGAGAATGATTTCACAACTTTCTTGAATACAGTCCCAGTGACTATGTGATTGAAATCCTGTGAGAGACCTCAGTAAACCTTGAATACCTGACTCATACAACCAATGAGATATTATAAAGGCTTATGGTTGTCTAAGGCAAAACAGTTCACAATGATTTTTTGTGTAGCATTAGGTAAATAATATAGTTTCAAAGATCCTCCCCACTGTTCTCCTTTATAAGTTTTTCTATTGATCTAATACTATGATCAGTAACAAATCAATTTCTGCTTATAAGAGAATAATGATATACAGAGGTATTCAATCTCATGAATTTATAATTAAAAACAAAAGCATTTTTCTTCAGCGAAATAGCTTGATAATTCTGATGAAAATGAAATTACCTGGTATGTGTCTGTAAATATTTGTACTCTCTTTTATTATCCAAGAACACTCAATCAATTTGTACATCCTTACTCTATCTCAATCTCTCTTCGTTACAGTGAGTTTGAAAATCTTCCGGTTGGTTCTTCAAGACTATGCTTAATCTACTTGTTTCTTCACATGCATTATGGGAAGAGCTGGTCAATTTTTTTAAATGATGAAATGTTGATAAATATATATATGTGTGAAATGCATTCCATGATTTATTCTGAAAAATATTAACTATATGTACAATTCATTACTTAAGTTTATGTTATTGTCATATCTTTTAGAGTACCTAGATCCTAGTTTATGTTCTAAATTTTGTGAAGAAATGTAGACAGTCTGCCTCATAATAAATATATTGTATTGTTTTTACTTCTACAAGTTGGAATCCCATGTAAGAGTCCTCATAAAAGTTGTTTTTTAAGTATGTTTGTTTTCATTTGGACACTAAATATCAAAGTTTGGGGTTATATTGTCCTGTTCAAAAAAATTCTGAGGTTAAAATTGTTGCTCAATGTATATCAGTTATATACCATATTATTTTGTAAAAATAATTAATATATACATGGCATTTTATGAATGATATAATGGAGAACAGTTAATTTAAGATGACTATCACCTGGGACTTCAGCTGGGGATATTAGCCAAAGTATCTATGGGTGACCTGTCATGCAGCTGTGTCTGGGTTTCAAGAGCAAGAATCCCCAAGAGAAGTAGGTAAAAGTTGCATATCCTTTTTATAATCTGGTCACATAGATTCTAATAGAAGCTACAGAGTACTATTTCTGCCAGAGCTCCAAGCCCCACTCACTCCAATTTCAAGGGGAGGGGACATTTTATCAGTTTTACAGAAGGATTTCCAAACTGATTTGACCATTGAGTTACATCTCAGTATAGTGACATCTATCAATCTAATTCAGCAATAATGCATTTCAGTAATCTGTTGATCAAAAATTGTCTAAAGAATGGCAACATATGCATCAACAGGGAGCATTTTAAAAAGTGCAAGTGTCTCCAGATATACTGTCTCTGAATCTGCAAATTAGCAAGATTTTTCAGAGCATTCTTATGCAAATTAAATTTTAGGAACACTACTTAAGTAACAAAAACCTTTAAAATTTTGTCTATATATTGCTTCCTAAATATCTACTACTAGCACCACTGTTTAAATTAATATTTGTTTTCACAAATATTAAGTATTTTCTGTAATAGATGACCTCCATGATTTTGACTATTTTTGAATGCTACATTATATGAATTCTGTAACAAAATTCAGGTACACAATATAGACAATGTTATTCCAGACTCAGACTTCTCAATGTAGAACACAAAAAAGGCATTCACTGGCATTTTAAATACCTATGAACATATTATGTATTTCATCTCTGATTTAAGAGAAAAATACTTTTATGTCCATATTATTACATGAGTAGTTTGATTTGAAATACTACTATAAAGATTTCTTAAAATTTCTAATTCGTCTTTTTTTTAAAGGATATTGAATTCTTGAAACAATGGGTGCCTAACCACTAAGCCACATCCCCAGCACATTTTTAATTTTTTTTAAATTTTGAGACAGGGTCTCCTTAAGTTACCTAGGGCCTTGCGAAAGTGCTGAGATAGGCTTTGAACATGTGATCCTATTGCCTCAGTTTCCTGAGTTGCTGGGATTATAGGTGAGCACCACCATACCTTGCTAAAATTTTTTTTTCTTAAATCCTACATATATTTTCTCTTTTCTTAAATACTATATATATATATATATATATATATATATATATATATACATATATACATATATTTATACATATATACATATATGTATAAAATCATTGTGGCAACATGCTTATGATTTTGCTTCAATTTTATCCTTCTCTTCCCCAAGTTTGAAATCAGGAGCTTGTTTTCTCAGTCTCCTTGTTTCTGCAGTGCAAGTATGTGATCAAGTTCTCTCAATTAGAGGAACCAGTGGAGACAACTGTGTGAATTAAACCATGTGGGGAATCACATGCACTGCAAGTTCATTTTCTTAGTGAGGATGGGATGCCTTTGGGGGGTCAAGTGGTAGAGCTTTAGATGTCCAATGCTCTTAACAGTAAAGTGAGCCATGTGTTCATACCCTGATTGTGTGGGGTCTATGAGACACTGTGTTAGTTTGTAATTAGGAGTTTTGAGGGAGCTACAAAGCCTCAAAGTCTAAATTTATGCCTTTCACCAAGAGATCTTGGGGGCTACCTTAATGTTTTAATAAACTCCTGACCTACTTAAAGTATTTGCAATGGATTTTCTTGCTTATATAGGAGAATATTGATGCATAAAAAATGTATTTAATATTGTAAAAAAAAACACTGACCTTCAAAAAGATACATGCCATGAATTCTTGTCCTTCAAAAAAGTCTAAAATAATGATGAGCAAATAGTACATGTTGAGGGAATGATGTGTATATGGACTGATTTATATTCTCCTTACTAGATTATAAAACTTCTTTTAGATGGTCTTTTCAACCAAATGATCATGATTTATATGGGATAAAAATGCATTTGCCAAGGTGTATGTATTATTCCACACAACCATTCTTTTTATTTTTATTATATCACCTACAGCAATGAAAAAAGACTGGCACAATAAGGGAATCTGTAGAGCTTTGTACCTGATGGTTCATTTCAAATTGCTGCCTTTATCGGAGTTACTAAAGCCAAGGCAATTTCAGTGAATTGATGTAATTTTAGCACCCATCTTGCCTGATTGTTTTGAAAGAAAAAAAAATAACACTGCTACTGACAAATGACTTATTCCTGCCCGTCAGTCTGCACAATGACTTATAAAATGTATATGAGCCATTGTGGGGTCAGCTGGGTAGTATCTCAACTGAGGTACTTAAGTTTAAGTTTAGAGTTGGAGAACAAATGAGGATTACTTGGACTTATTCTATGTAACTATGATTAAGCACCTATTATCCACAGGACAACAAATTATTTGGTGAGTAATGCCAGGAGGACAATTGTTTTCAAGAAAGGAGAAAATAGCTGTACCGAATAGTTTATTCTAGTTCTATTATTCTTTCTCTGTGTCTCCAATAAGTCCTAGGCATGTGACCTCCATAGTTTCCTTGGTCTGTGTGTCTGCACTGTGTCCCATCACTAGGAAGCTCTGCAGTAGAAGAAAGTATGCAGGGGAGAGGAGGTCAATGCATCTGTACCCATGCCATCCTCTGTCTGGACAGGGGCTGTTGGTGGATGAGCTCCCCTGTTGAGGGCTGCAGCTCCTCTCTGCTGCTCCTCATCTACAGACTCCTTTAAGGCTCTGAAATGACTACTTCCCCTTGTTCTTTCACACCTAGAAGTTACTTCTGTCCACTACTAACCTCACAACATGTTTTCATCTCTTATTAATTTCCTTTACCTATGTCCACACCAATGTTAATAGTCTTTTTCATTATACTTTAGAATCTTTCCTTTTGAATATGCATGTATTATTTCTCTTCTGTAATCCCACTCTATGCATTATGTAATACCACAAGTGACCCCAGAAAAAATTATTCAAAATGCATATCTGGGATGGGGTTTTCCATATATTTAACAAATGAATGGATATACACTTTTCAAAAGAACAGAACATTGATCATCCTTAAAACAGGGTGCTATCATGATTATGAAATTATCACTGGGGATAGCATGGGTGAAGTAAAAGCATAGGAAAAACTCCTGGAATAAGCATCTGTGGCTCCTTACATTATTGTGACAACAAAGATTAAAAAAGAACTTATGCCATAGGGGCCACTATGTTAGAGAGGGTCTGAATAGCAGATAGAATTAAATTTTGATTGGCCAAGCTTAGGCCATGAAAATAAAAAAAAAAAAAAAAAAAAAAACAAAGATCTCTTAGGACTCTTAAAGGTGAGGGTCATCCCCAGGGCTTTTATGTTTGACAACATGCATTCACTCATTTGGAATATAATGTGTTATTTTGAGCAATTTTAGTTGCATCAACATTTCAATCTCATCATATTAATCAGAGGAATTGCCTTGAATGGAACAAAGTTGAACAGCTGGAAGCTGAGTTATAGCATAATCTAAGAAAAGGCCCCAGAAGAACATATTGCTCTCTGTTGAGATTTTTACATGATTTAAATACATGAACATATGATAAAGTCATTCCTGAAGCATGAATACCTGTACCCAGGAATAAAAGGTAGAGATAAAAATGAGATGACTGATTAGTATGTCAGAGACAATGGACTTAGACCAGTGTTCTAGAATTTTACCCTGCTCAGGAGCAATTTCCATGTCACTAATAGATTTAATATGTTACTTAAGAAAGAGTTGTTTATTGTCCCCACAACAATTGATTTGGTGAATTTTTTAATTGATTTTTAAAAAATAAATGACAGTGGAATGCATTACAATTCATATTACATATACAGAGCACAAATTTTCCCATCTCTGGTTGTATGTAAAGTATGTTGACACCAATTCATGTATTCATACATGTACTTTGAATAATGATGTCCATCACATTCTACCATCATCACTAACCCCCTGCCCACTCCTTTCCCCTCCCACCCCTCTGCCCTGTCTAGAGTTCCAACATTCCTCCCATGCTCCCCCTCCCTACACCACTATGAGTCAGTCACCTTATACAGAGAAATAATTCAGCATTTTTTTGGAGGGGGGGATTGGCTAACTTCACTTAGAATCATATTCTCCAACTTAATCCATTTTCCTGTAAATTCCATGATTTTATTCTCTTTTATTGTGAGTAATATTCCAATGTGTATATATATGCTACATTTTTTTATCCATTCACCTACTGAAGGAGATGTAGGTTTGTTCCACAATTTAGCTATTATGAATTGTGCTGCTATAATCATTGATGTGGCTGTGTCCCTGTAGTAAGCTGTTTTTAAGTCTTTTGGGTACAGATGGAGGAGAGGGAGAGCTGGGTCAAATGATGGTTCCATTTCCAGTTTTCCAAGAAATCTCCATACTACTTTCCATACTTGGGAATCAACTTAATGAAAGTGGTAAATGATCTATACAATGAAAACTACAGAACCCTAAAGAAAGAAATCAAAGAAGAAAATAGGAGATGGAAAGATATACCTTGCTCTTGGATGTGCAGAATTAATATTATCAAAATGACCATATTACCAAAAGCACTATACAGATTTAGTGCAATTCTGATAAAAATTCCAAAGGCATTCCTCATAGAAATAGAAAAAGCAATCTTGAAATTCATCTGTAAAAATAAGAGACCCAGAATAGCTAAAGCGATGAATCCTTAGCAGGAAGAGTGAAGTAGGTGGCATCACTAAACCAGAGCTTAAGCTATACTACAGAGCAATAGTAACAAAAACAGCATGATATTGGCACCAAAACAGACTGGTAGATCAGGGGTGCAGAATAGAGGACACAAAGACTAACCCACAAAATTACAATTATCTTGTATTAGACAAAGCTGCCAAAAGCATACATCAGAGAAAAGATAGCCTCTTCAACAAATGGTGCTGGGAAAACTGGAAATCCATATGCAACAAAATGAAATTAAACCCTTATCTCTCACCATGCACAAAACTCAACTCAAAGTGGGTCAAGGATCTTAGAATTAAGCCAGAGATCCTCTGTCTAATAGAAGAAAAAGTAGGCCCTAATCTTCATCTTGTGGGATTAGGCCCCAACTTCCTTAATAAGACTCCTATAGTGAAAGAACTAAAATCAAGAATTAATAAATGGGATGGATTCAAACTAAAAAGTTTCTTCTCAGGAAAAGAAACAATCTGTGAGGTGAATAGAGAGTCTACATGTTGGGTGCAAATTTTTGCTCCTTACACATCAGACAGAGCACTAATCTCTAGGGTATATAAAGAAATCAAAAAGCTATACAAAAATACCAAATAACCCAATCACTAAATGGGCCAAGGACCTGAACAGACATTTCTCAGAAGAGGATATACAATCAACAAACATATGAAAAAATGTTCAACATCTCTAGCAATTAGAGAAAGGCAAATCAAAATTACTCTAGGATGTCGTCTCATGCCTGTCAGAATGGCAGCTATTAAGGACGCAAACAACAAGTGTTGGTTCAGTGAATTTTAAAGACTTGTTGCTTAATATAGAAATGATTTTGGTTGTGATTGTATCCATGTATATACTATATTTAACCTTTTAATGTTTATGAGTGTGCAGTTCAGTTTCATTAAATACACTCAATTGCTGTACAAACATTCCACCATTAATCTCTGGAAATTATCATATAACCAAGTTGAAACTCCATCATTAAACATGCTTCTCATCCCCTCCTCCCTCCAGCTACCATTCTACTTTCTACTTCCATGAATTTGACCATTCTGGATACCAGTAGAAGTGGGTCTACTACACAGTACCTGTTCTCTTGTGTCTAACTTACTTCACTTATCGTGATGCCTTTTCGGTTTATTCTTATTGTAGTGATATAAGAATATCATATATTCTAAAGAGGAATAATATCCTATTGTGTGTATACCATCTATTTATCTGTCAGTGCACATTTAGATTGTATCATATTTTGGCTATTGCAAATAGTGCTCTTATGAACGTGTATGTCGACAGGTTCGCTTGAATTCCTGGTATTAATTCTTATGGCTATATTCCCAGAAGTAAAGTTGGTGGATTCTATGGTAATTTTTACTCTTTTGACAAAGCAACATATTACAGTTGTGGGCCATCCCAGCAAATGTTCATAAGTGTAATGTAAGAATACATTTACCAGGGAACATTGCAATGGTTATGTGGGACTTATGATGCTATAGAAAGAGGAAGACAAGGCAGAAACTATGGTGACCAAATTATTGACTGGTTTATGTGGTAGAAATTTGGTGACTGCCAGACCATGGGCAAAAGGTAAACAATATCCAAAAACCCAATGTGTTTACTGTAGTGTTCCCTGGTACTTTCTTGCCACAAAGTGCAAGTGGCTGAAAGCAGAACATCAGGTTGGATGGGTCCATCACCTTGACCCTGGCAGCACACTGGGTTATCAGTTTCAAGGACAATTGATGGGATTCCATCTGGTCATTCCCGAAGGAGGAAGAAGGCCTGCTTACTTTTTCGAGAACTTGGGAAGTTCATTTTAAAAATGCCCAAGTACAAATTCCAAATGTCCTTGGAAAAGCTGCTTTTAGGTTCAAGTCAGGAATGTGTTAAGCACCCTGACAAGAGACTCATGTCACAGTGTTAGCAGAACCATACTCCTTTTAAAAACTATAGATAAGAATCCTTTTAGTTTCTATTGACTGCTGGCATTGCTCAGTTTATGGTCATAAAATGTTCTCAATGTTTTGATGTTACCCTCAAAAGTAAGAAGATGGACAAACCCCCTGTAGAGATCCAGATGGTACACCAACAGCGACCCTCACACAGTCTTAGCCCCACAGCACAGGAGATGGCATATCCCCCAGCGACGTTCTCCTTGCACACAGTATGTGACAGAATTTCAGAAAATCCAGATCCAAGCACAGGAAAAGGAAGAAAGGTAGGGAATCCTAGGCCTGCAAACTGAACCAGGACAGGAGCAAGAACCGCAACACAAAGTGAGAAGGAGAAAGAGTTGCATAGGACACTGCCTCCAAAATTACACATAATTCAGAGCTCACCAAACCAAAATGAGCTTATTGGAGGTAGTCAAACCAAGAAGACCAGAGGACACAGCCACATTCAGCAGCAGGTCTTTCCTGGGTTTTTGACTAGACCCCTTTAGCCTTCCCAGTTGCACATAGCCTGAGATCAACCCAACGTCTAGTGTCTGCCCTTTGTGAATATTCCCTAGTCATCTCATCACAGTGCATATGGGCATTTATCTAAAATTCATAGGGTTCACATGCACTTCAGGTATTTGATTGTGTTTCTTCCTCCTTCCTGAGATTCCACCTTGTAAGTCTCTAGGGCTTCATATCTGTGAATCCTACTTTTGTCATTTTAAGTCAGTGTAAGTAATGCTTAAAGGCGAGGTCTAACGCAAGAGAAGAAGATTTTAGTGCACATTTCTAGTAAAGGGCTTATGGTGCAGAGTATATGAGGTACTATACATTTCTTTGGGGAAAAAAAGACACCCCAACAGAGTACAGCACAGATGAGAGATTTTAAATATTTCACAAAGGAAGAAACATTCAAATGTAAGATAAATATATGAATATGATTATAAAGCAATACTATTTAAGGAAATAAAATTCAAACCAACAGATACTATTGCATGCTCAACTAGGTAATAAGAAAACAAAGACCAAAAATAAAAACAATAAAAAGCAGACTACAGGCACAAACATATTAAGTGATTGGAACTCTCGAACCTGATGCGGCAAGGTAAAATGGTAAAGCCACTTTGGAAAATGGTGTGGTGCTATTGACTCAGGCATACACTATGAACCATTAATCCCTAACCTTAGGAATAACAGAAATGCAACAAAAGATTCTATGAGAATGCTCCAGCTGGCCCTCACCACTGCTGCCTTTACCACTGGGCAGTGTTCCAGCTACCACACACAGTCTACAGTCCAGACCCTTCAGTCTGCACACTGGGGCCCAGTCTCCACACCAGTCCTGACCCTGTCCCAGCTCCATGTTGGAGAACAGTATGAGTCAGTGGTCTATTTAGTGTTAAGAACCTGAAGGTGCTAAGAAGAAAGTGGGCAATAAGGCAAGCTGAAAGGAGCAAAAGAAAGAAGTGGAAGAGGAGCATGAGGATGGGGTTGAGGAGGAAAAGGAACCTGCTGAGGATGGAAAGGAGAATAAATGAGATGATGAAGAGGAGGAAGAAGATAAAGTGAATGGCAATTGGTAGAAGACAGAAATTGGGGTGACTGCAATATGCTTTGATTGGGCTGCGGGGTGGGGTGGGGATTGGAAAGTGAGGGTGGGTAAAAACTAGGCTGTGAACACTTCACCTGCTTCTAGCTCTGGGAACTGCACCACAGATGCCACTCTCTGTTTTCACACCAACCTTCTCATTTCCAGCTCTTCAGGTGCTAGAAATGCAGCCAGCAGATACCCCACCAAAATGACAATTACCATAATTAAACTTCTTGAGGGAGTCCCACCATAATTAAACCTTCTCTCAGCAAGATTTTATAGTGTCAACAGGATTTCACAGGATTTCTGCAGAAAGCTCAGTGTGATTTGAAACCTCCTCTTTCTTGTAAACACCAGGTTTGTAAGCAAAAGGTGTGATAGACTCTGCCTCAAGAGAGCTTGTTGTATAACAGTTACTATTTCTGTTTTCCTTGGTAAAACTTGTAAAACCTCTGCCTATCCTAAGACTATGGGACAAAGAGGATATGCTGTGTAACTACCCAGTGTTATATAAACTCCCTCAGCTGGTACAAATTTCAAAGAATTTCCAGACTTGGTGTCTAGAGATTTTCAGGTATTAGTCCTCTGGACCACTGCAGCTTAAATAAACCTGCTTCCTGAAAATTAAAAAGTAAAAATAAAAAAGAAAATACAATCTTTCTTCATGTATACCCACAGAAGGCCCACCCTTTATGTAAAATGTGTTCCATGTTCTGCAAAGTCTCTGTGTATTTAAATACTTTCCTCAGAATATTTTGAGTCCCAGTTTATCTCATGTCAGTTCCTGGGAATATTTGGAGCCAACATTGTTCTCTTGGCCTAGTGACCCACATCCCATACCAGGATGCAGGTATGTATATATGAACATGTTGACCATATGCCTTGAAAAATTCAAGGAATAATACCTATGTGGTGGTTCCCTGGTCCCCTGGCTAAGTCTTGATTCTAGAACTACTGCTTGGTGAGATTTTTTTTTCCTCCTTTTGGTGTGTACAAAATTGTGTGGAATTACATTTTGGGCTGCCAGAGCAGTGCTGACACATTGATCTTTGGGAGGAGTTTTCACTCATAATCACAGGATCTGTGATACCAGTATGCCACTTCTTTTTTTTTTTTTTTTTTTTTTTTTTTGAGAGAGAGAGAGAGAGAGAGAGAGAGAGAATTTTTTAATATTTATTTTTCACTTTTTGGTGGACACATCTTTATTTTTATTTTTATATGGTGCTGAGGATCGAACCCAGCGCCCTGCGAATGCCAGGTGAGCTCGTTACTGCTTGAGCCACATCCCTAGCCCAGTATTCCACTTCCTGCTCATGGAACTTAAATTGTATTATGAGGGTCTCTGTGTTGTGTCTTGCCCCTTTAAGTTCTAAACTAGCATTTTTTCTAGCCTAAAGAGCCTCAGGGTGGTGAGGCTTTGCACACAAGTTATACCAGCCTTCAGGACAATCAATACCACCCCATTTGCAGGTTCCATTTCGCATGGCAGGTAGTCCCCTAGGGATGGCTTATCTTTATTCTCTGAGGGCTTTTGAAATCACATTCCTACAACATCAACATATCCTTTCTCAGAATGTCCTCTCTTTGTTCCCACTGATTTGTTGATAAACAGAGTCTTAAGCCATGCTAAGGGAGTAATGGATAGCCTATGTGCAATTAGGAGTACTCTTCCTGTTCTGCACACAGACCCCCATTTTTCCCATCCCATGGATTTCAGAGATGCAATCATCACTAAAAAAGTGACAGCCTAAAAACGTGGTGATGACTTTTAAAGAGTTTAAGAGCAGTCATGATTAGAAGTTAATGTATTCTGTTTCCCCTAAAAAAATTCTAATTGGCGAATTTGTCGTAACCAGAAAATAAATTATTTTTTCACACTTTACTGCTTACCGCAGATAAACTTAATACTGTTTATTATTGTACTAACAAAGCACAATAATGCTGCTTGAAAGAATGATTGGCAGGCAGTATTCATTTGAGCCTTGGTGATAGTGGGTGATATAACTTCATGAGTAAAGATGTAAACCACATTAAATACAATTAAGATATTTGAGATGCAAGAAAATTTATACTGTTTTTAATGAAAAAAGAGTTTCTTAATTGCCATGTCATAGTAATAATGGAATTAAGATTTTATTATGGAAAGAAATAGGAAATTATCCAGGAGTAATAAATTTTGAAGTTAAGGAAGCAAAAAGATGGTTCCTGTACATGAGCAGGAAGAGATGTGCCTGTGCATGATGACAACTCTTCACACATTGGACAGTGATCAAATCTAAATGCTATTTTCAATATATAGTTCTAAATTTCTACTGATAAATTATTGCAGTTTGTCTGAACTTTGAATAAATATCTTTAAATCAAATGGTTTATTAAGACAACATTCCCAGAATATGTATTTTACCCATTTACTTGGCACCTGACTTGCCCCCAGGTGGCTCTGTCATTACAGACTTTCTTGATTGCCTTCAGGATTTCTCCTGGGTTTAGCCAATGAAATGATTATAAATGATTTAGTAACTGATGTGAGGAAGTAAAAATACAAAGGAAAGAAAGGCTTGATAGTGCATGATCCTACCTGTGTCACAGTACATTTTTATGAATAAATATGGAAATCAGCGATAATAGTACTACAGAAACAGTGTTATTTTTTTAAAGCAAAACTCATCATTTATTCCATCACCTAACAAAACAATCTATAATTTATACTCCACCATAAATAATGCTAAAACCGTTACCTAAATTGTCCAGTTCCCCACCCCCTCTGGTTAATTATCAAGGCAGGTTACCTCTGGAAATACTTTCTATTATAGTTTTCTGTCATCATCTTCACCATTGTCAATTTCATTCACGATCACATCAATATCCACTCGGCCTGATGAGTCCACATACTAACTAACCTCTTTGTTGTTCTTCCCCACACTGTGTATTTGGTCTTTCAGTCTCAGTGTGGTATATTAAGAAATCATCAGATCATTTCATTCTCAGATTTAAGTAGTTCATAGTTACATGGAGGTGAGTTGTTTTTTGGTCACTCCCTCTTTCTTGAATCTTAAATTGTATTACTTTTTTCTTTGCTTATTTGGTCTAAACTTACAGTAGTCATAAAACTTCGGAAATATTACAAGTTCATTTACCCAAAGGTACTCAGTCTGGAACACATGCCCCATAGCCAGGTCATTTATTGCTCGCTCCTTCATTTCTCACAAGTGAGGTTCAAAGTGCACCTCAGCAGACCAGGCTTCCATAAACAAAATATCAACAGGACAGGCAGTCTTCTTACTAAAAGGATCATTATTCTGATTGAATTATTTCTTCTCAGAAATAATAACTCATTGTCTCAGTTGTACTATTTATTTCTTGAAATTTTATTTCCTGTCTCACTTCACCTTAATAAGACAATTTTTGACTCACATAAATTTGATATAGAATATTGTTTTTTCCTACTGTTCATCATGAGATTTTGGTAAGTGACCTAAATTTATGGGGTTTACTTCTCTTCAATGCCCTGAGAATTTAAAAAAATATATAACATTTAAATTTTACTCTGAGTAGTACTGTTAATACTGAGTACAGAGTCACCAAAGAATGACAAATGTGGAAAATTGGGCAAATTTCTGGCAGTTAGGGGAGGGATACAGTAAGAATAAATTATAGATAAAGATAGCACCAAGAATAGAAACATGGTGTGAGGAATTAGAACTGCTACTTCTCGGTTATTCTAGTAGTTTAAAATATAGGTCTGAAGCATTTAGCACATAAGAATTGAGAAACTTTGGCATGTTAATTTTATCTTTGGACATTTTTCTCCCTCATCTATAGAAGGCAGATGATCAATGTATGTTTCTTATGATGGTTGAGTTTATTTAGTTATTAGTGGATGTATATAGCCCTTAAAGGTCAACCCAAGCACATCATAATTCCTTAACAACTGTAATCCATTTATTATGACTAGAGTGTGGGAACTAGCTAAAACATTGCAGACAAAATTAAGCAAAGAAGAGCTTGCTTGTCTCCATGTTATTCAAGAAGAAATTAAGGTTCAAAAATCATAACTAGAATATATACATATTTTTTTAAATGAATATTATTTCAAATATATATATTTCATTATTTCTGGTGCCCTGATTCCAACCCATCTTAAACCATTCAATATATGCTTGTAAATTTAAATTCATAAAGGACAACCATTGTGAATTATGCCTGATTAAATGCTAAGACATTTGTGAATGCATGTGACTCCGTTGGTTTAAAGTTAACTAAACATTAAGTTTTATATATTTTCTGCCATGTAAATAATATTTATTAATATGTTCATATGTGTATTTTCTTTTATAAGTTTAAAGGGCTAGTTAACTCACTTTGGTCTGAATTTGGTACTTATTTCTATATCTTCAGTTTTAGAGTTATTTTCAAATTATCCTAAACATATTTGTACAGTTCTTTCAAGTACATGCAAATAAATTCCAGCTATATGATGTAAACTGCTCACATTTTAATGAAAAGAAGATTGTTTAGTGTACTAGGCTGTCAAATAATAAAAAAAAAACTCATGGTTTTATTTCATTCACTTTTGATGTATGCAGTATTACTGAAGATTAAAATTGTGGCTTGTTCCTAATTACACAGAATAAAACATAACAGTTTCCTCTCACATACTTTCTTCCCTCTTCACCATGTACAATCCTCCTTTTCTACTAGTATTGCACAGGGTAAAAAATAAAGCAAATATATGTAAAAATATAAAATGTCTTAAATAAATAAAACTTCTTTCTCACTACTCTAATTGTATATTCAGGGTAAGCCTAGTCATCAGAAGTTTCCATGACAATTGATGATTCAGGGATCTAGATTCAATCCACCCTGGCTTCCACTCTCTATAGGATCTTTCTCCTGGAGATAAAGAAGAACATACAAAATGTGAATGAAGATTATTCTGGATGGGACTGAAATTAAAGACAGCTTTTCTTCACCATTTCTTTAATGAAAACATAAACATCCAATATATTTATCTGAGTGAGCATCCAGGACTCTTCTATCTGTGTACCAAAAGAGAATGATTTTGGTGGAGAGTTACTCTTCTCTGTTATGCTACCCAAGAGATAACCATTTTTTTTTATTAGTTGCTCAAAACATTACAATGATCTTGACATATCATATATCATACATTTGATTCAAATTGGGTATGAATTCTTATTTTTCCCACATGTACAGATTGCAGGATCACATTGGTTATACAGCCACGTTTATACATACTGCCATACTAGTGTCTGTTGTATTCTGCTGCCCTTCCTATCCCCCTTCCCTTCCCCTCTCCTCCCCTCATCTCTCTCTACCCCATCTACTGTAACTCATTTCTCTCTCTCTCTCTTTTTTTCTTTCCCCCAGACTTTGCAAAAATGTTCAGATCCTTTTCATATATATTTTCTATTATATCCAAGTACACACATATACCTGAAAACATTAATAGAATTATGTTCTGTGTACTGCTTTTAAATAACTATTTGATATTATAATAAATCTGAATGGTAACCCTAGGGCAATAATCACAATGCTCATACATTCATAACCAATTAACTTTTTATAAAAATGCTGAGAGCATACAATGGGGAAAAATACCCATTTCAATAAATTGTTTTGGAATAAAACTTGTATGTTAAAATAGAGAAGAATGAAATTATACCACTGTTTCTTATCATTTAAAATATCATTTAAATATTAATTCAAAATGGATCAAAGACGTAACACCTGAAAGGGGAAATCCTTCAAGACATTGCAATGGGCAAGGATTTTTTTGGACAAGTCTGCAAAAGCACAGAAAACAAAAGTGAAAACAGAAAACAGGATTGTATCAAACTAAAAAGCTTCTTAACTGGAAAAGAACAACTGACAGAGCACAGAGATAACCTGCAAAAGAGGAGAAAATATTTACAAGGCATGTATCTGCCAAGCATTTATTAAAAAAATACAAAAGTTCAATCACAGAAAACAAATAAACCGATGTTTTAAAAAATGGACTATAGACTTTAAGAGACATTTCTCAAAAGAAAACATGTAAGTGGACAACAGATAAATGAAAAAAAAAATTGCTCAATACTACTAACTATCAGGAAAACACATATCAAATCCCCAATGAGCTATCACCTCATAGGACCTGGATTGAATTCCCAGAACTGCATAAAAGAGGAGGAGGAGGAGGAATTGCTGGAGAAGGAGGAGGAGGATTATAAGTACTGGCAAAGATGCAAAGAAAAAGGAACTCTGTTACATTCTGGTTATAATGGAGTAAAATATGGAGTTTCCTCACAAATTTAAAAATAGGACTACCATATGATTCAGCTATTCCACAACTGGATATATATCTAAAGGAAATGGTGTCAGTGCATCCAAAAGACATTTGCTCTCATGTTTATTGAACCACTATTCAAAATAGCCAAGATATGAAAACAACCTTGGTATACATCAACTGCTGATTAGTTTAAAGAAAAATATAATTAATATGCCCAAAGGAATAATATATTTCTGTTCCTATATTACAATCCTACAACAAATATTTTTTTATTTTAAAAACATTTATTCAAAAGTGAATCAATAAGATATACATAAAGAGTACTTGAATAAAAATAATAGTAATATTAAAAACTATCAAAATATATAGTAGTCAATAATAATATCAAAATTTTAATAGCAAATCTACAAAGTAATGTGATTGGCTGGGTATGTGAAGCCTTCTACTCTTTAAATAGCCTTTTCCTCTTTGTTGAAATATGAAACTTCAAAACCTGAGGAAGTATCTACAGATACACGTTTTTTTCCATAATAAATTAATTTCACTTCTTGTCTGGTAAATATATGAAAAATATGCAACAATGTGTTGCACTGTAGTATAGCTATCACTCCAAATTTTTCTTCCCTTAAGATTTCGAGAAAGATAGTTGAGCATTTGTGAGTTAATGTAGATCTGCTATTGAAAGAAAGGGATTTTATTCTCATAATCCACAGTAATACAAATTTCCCCTAATTTCTTGCTTAAATTAAATATAACTTTAATGTTATTTGCTCTTCTAAATAATAAGTGATAAAATATAATTCTGCACATATTTCTCATAAATGCTGCTTCTTCAATTTTTTTTATCCATAGATTTGGTAATGCAAACAGCTTGATCAAAATTTCCCCCTGAGTTAATAACTCATCTTCCTCTACTGAACTGACAGTCCAGAGTTAGGAGCTGACAGTTACTGATCCCTGTGTGTGTTCCATCTGGAAAATTTTCTTCACTTTTTCATAAATAAAAATAAATCACTAAAATGTTGGGCCAAGATAGGGTTTTTAAATGTTTTATATGTCTACTCTTTTATAAGCTGCATTATAGCTCATCTTTTTCTATTCATTACAATGAAATCTTACTGAAAAGTAGCTGCATTTATTATTAGCTTGAAGTGTTTTGTGAGTTTTCACCAACACTGCTATTTACCTAGGGAGTGTGAAAATTCAGCTGGTGTAACAGAATGATGAATCCTTCAAGCCTTGAAATGAGGCTTCATGAATGTGTCTGGAGAGGATAAAATCAATTTTCTCTTCATTTTCATACAATGAAGATTAGAGAAAGAAATTTCCTTCCAGACTCAATTTTCATATTATCCAGATGGTATGATCAAGGTTACCTTAAGGAGCTGAATATCTTTCAAATTCATTTTCTTCTCTTTCTAAATCATGATTAGTAGCTGTACATATAAAGCTATTTATAGTCAATCCTCCTATCCACAGTCTTTGCTAAATCTTGAAGATAAAAGCCCAAAGAAGACACTCCAGTCTTGCCAAAATGAACAGAGGAAAGCTTTACACCATTCTCCTGCCCATACTGGTTAATTCTCCTCCCTCCTCTTCTAATATAAAACCTAATAAATATTAAAACCTTCTGAGTTTCTGTCCCACTCTGAAGGCTGTTTTTTATTTTTCTGCATCTCAGCAGAAGTCATGAGATTTATAACTTTCTTTCTAGAGACAGACATACTTGGATTAAATTTCTGATTTCATTTATTATGTGCTGTGTATTTAAAGAAGTCATTAAATTGCTGCCATTTCAATTTTCTTGCCTGAAAAGTGAGGATATGCTAAAAGTCTTTCTGGTAAAATAATTAAGAATATTTAAAGTAGACCTTAAAAGCCAAAACACAGCCATATGCTAAACGCTAAATAGATTTTCGTTGTCAATATCCATCACCATCTTTAAATACTATCTTTGCCACTTATCATCTTTACCAATTTTTGGTCCTCAGTAGTACAGTTTAGTTCTTCATACTTTCTTGTATTTTAACTTCAAACAGTTTGTTATTTCCTCAATGATAATAACTGGATTCTTATATTTGTTGCAGGATTGTAATATAGAAACAGAAAAATATTAGTTCGTTATTGCTGTTCTAACAAGCTATCACCTATTTCCTGGTTAAAATGACACAGTTTTTATCTCACCTATAGGATGTGAGGTCAGGACAGCCAAGTTTATTCTAGGCACTAGGGGGAAAATATATTTCCTTGTCTTTTCTATTCTATGCTACACGCCTTGCATATCTTGACCTGGGGATCATTTTTTCATCTTTAAGGCCAACAGCATAACATTATTGATTCTCTATTTTCTTCTCTGTTCATCTCATCTTCATCCCTTCTGCAGTTAAATTTCCATTTGTGGACCTGTGAAACTATAAGGCAAATTGTATGCACCCAAAACACAGAGATGGGTCAGGCATAGGGTGAAGGGAAGGTGAGGAACAAGAGATAGATAAGGGAAAAATGAAAGATGGAGATCAGGCAGAGACACACAAGAGAGTTTGTCAGAGATGACAAATAAAGGCCATCTCTCTACAGGGGAGAGAGGCAAAACAGTTCTGGGACTTCTAAGGGGCAGGCTCAGGAATCAAAGCCAGGCAGTTCGTTATGCCCCATAGGTTCACCTGCCTTCCACTTTTTGACCTTCCCACCAGCATCCCCCACCACATACAGGATAGAAAGAGATACTCAAAATAAAGGACAGGAAAAAAACAAGACTTTAGATATGAAATGGAGAAGACCTCCCCTTCCCAAGGATTCCCCTTTGGGTTCCCTTCTTCCTTGGGGTTGCGGGGGAGTCTTTTCTGCTGTCCTTTAATAAAGGCTTTCACTTTCCACTCTACACTTGCCTTGGCATGCTTCTTTGGTGCTATACTTCAGCATTTGGGGAAGCAAGGACTCCTCCTCACCATAACTGGCAATATCAATATTCAAATTCCAAACTGAAAAAAATAGAAATATGTGAAGAACTATTGTTCCCTCTCCCCTAGTTTTTGAAATCCAACTGGTCAAATTTCATTAGGATATGAAGTCTGGGAATAATATGTGATTTGAATTTCTACTCTCTTGAAGTCATGCATTTGTCCTCAGTCTCAAGTACTCCAAGTCTGGGCCAAATTCCCCTTCCTCTTATCTACCCACAGATCTTTTCTTTTTCTTAAATTGTATATGCCTTTGCCACTGAATGGATTTATCAGCATTTTTCTCTGCTTGTGTAACAGTGATCCACTGTATGATTTGAATACAGTCCTTTTTGCTCTGCCACTGAAACTTATTTTAAAATTGGACAAATTTCTTTCTCTCCCTCTCTCCCTGCTCTTCCCTAATCTCTCCCCCTCCCTGATCTCAGGGAAAACAGGGTTACCTTGATTCCCCACCCTAGGCAGAGTTATCTGTCCCTGAGTTCACACCCAACATAGAAACAAAGTTCTCCAGATTTAGGAGCTGGTTGGTACCAGAAGATTTCAGAAGTGACTATCTCCCAAATTAACAAGTGAATTTTAACTCCTATAGAGAATATGTGGAATGTAGCCTTTGAATTGAGAAACCGATGTGACTCCATTTTTGAGAAATCAGCTTCTACCTCAAGGCCTGTCCTAAGGAAGGGGGCGTGACCCTTGTCCTCGGGAAAACCCATATAGCCTTTCTAGGCACATACCCACCCTGCTGAGTTGTTTGTCTGCAAATAACAGGAGAGATCTGCTGTGCCAGGTGTCCCTGACTCAGTTAGGCTAGGTGAAGACCCATAGCAACCCCCCTAGCAACCTCCAATCAGTATGAAACAGGGAAAATACCTGGGATGCCAGATGACCTCCAAGTAGTTTATGGTGATTGATAACATGTTGGGAAACCATGTAGTTCAGCACATACTCCCCTTGTGACTTAAACCAATCAGTTCAAAGGAATCCCCCCTTGTACTAACCAGTCATCCCTACCCAACTTGTTCCCACCAGTGAATGTGCTAATCAATGTTAAGAGTTGTTGTTTGATTTTCCCACAGTATGATATGCTGTGTGATGTTGTGATGCATAGAGTATCCCCCCAAAACCTATAAAATATCACTGAACAAAGGACCAGGACTCACACCCTGGAACTGCTGCATCAGGAACAGTTGTGAGTCCAGGCCTGAGCTTGCAATAAAGACTCTTATATGATTGCATCAGATTCGGCTCCTGGAGGTCTATTGGGGTCCCACGAATCTGGCATTACAGAATCACCTCTTTAAAAGCCCCCTGTTCCTGCTGATGGGCAGAATCACAGTCTCTGGGACAGGAGTTCCCTGTTTGCTAGCAAAGCAATAAAACACCTTACTTTTCCTTTTTCTCAGAACTCTGTCCTCATTATTGGATTGGTACTGGGGACAAGGACTGAGCTTTTGGTAACATTTGCAAACTCTTGAAACTCAGGTGTTTTTTTTTTGTTGTTGTTGTTGTTTTAATGTTCTTCCACTCCTGCCCTTTCAGTGAAACACTTGTAATCTATTGGTGTTTCTGCTGATAAAAAACTTCTCAGAAGTTTTCTTTGTCCCCTGTGTATGTCATGTGACCTTATGACTTTAAAGAAAATTCTCCCTGGATAATCTCATCTGTATTCTTGAATTCTGCTGAGTTGACTAAGGGGATTCATGAAATACCTATCTAATTTCTTCAGCAATAGCAAGTTTGTCTAGTTATACACACGGTCTTTTCGCCAGAGTGACAACCCTGACAGTTAATCTGCTAACTGTCGCCTCTTTAAAATATGGACAGACTAAAAATCTTACTTATCAAGGTATAGTTTTTCTTTTAGTTATGTTTTTCCTCTTCAACTTCACTATAAGTAACCAAAAGAATCTAGGTAGTGTTTTGAAGCTTTTGGAAGTCTCCTCAGCTCAATATTTAAATTCACAGCTGTATGTTCTTCTTTTTACATAACTATATAAAGATCAATTGATACTGCCAGTTATCAGTAAAGAGTCCTGCTTCCCCACATGTTGAAGTTTAAACATTAGAGAAGCATGCCAAGGCAAGCATATAAAGCAGGGTTTATTTAAAAAGGGGTGTTGGGTGTGTGGGAGACCTTGACTTTTGGTTTTCTTTCCCACGTGGTGTCTCTCCCTGTTGAAGTTAAATTTCCATCTCTGGAGAATTACATCACATAATCCCATACCCCTCTCTCTCCTCACTGAAGGGCACCAGACTTAAAGGCGCCAAAGTCAAAAGTTTTCTCGACCAATCCTCACAGGATACAGTGTCCCCTTGCCTGTTCCTGAGTCACCCTGCCAATTAGCACCTGCCAAGTCGTCTAAGCAACCCTTCTTAAGCTGAAGTTTACAGGCTCAGGCTGCTGCTCTCTTCCTTTCCTTTACTTCCCCTTTGGGCAACCCTCCAATAAAATATCCTGGTTGCATTTCCTTCTCTGGTGAGTCACCCACCTTTCAAGGGGTAACATAGACTTCTTCCGCAAGGGAGAAGGGGGCCATAGCTGGTATCCTGGTATCCCAAGAAGCAAGTTGTTCCACCTTTTTATATGTCCATGGCTTCCTTTGTTTTTATGCCTTTTTCCCCCTTATATTTCTTCTTTCTGCTTAAGTGACTAGGTCCAGGAATGCTCCATGGGATGGCCCAAAGGTGGCAAACCGGTGGGCTGAAAGGGGCAGAGTAGGATGGAGTAGCCTAGGACACATTAACAACCTCCTAGCTAGCTCCCTGTAGGAAGGGGCAATTCCTGGGACAGGTTACCTTGGCAACAGGTTGGAGTAGGGCAAGTTCTTGATAAGGGTGAAAGAAGGGCTCTAAAGGAATTAACGTTTCAGTCTCTCTGGGGACAGTCTCCAACTCCTCAGTCTCACTCAAAATTGGCTTCCTTGATCCAACCTGACTCGATTTACCTATCTATATTGACTACCTAATTCTGGCTTCACCATCAGCAAAGAACTCTGCCATTATATAGCTAATGTCTTGGTTTTGTTATGCTCGAGTTCAGGACCCCTAAAAGACCACCAGAGACCAAGATTGATGTAAGCAGCAAAGAGGTGTTCATTTCAAGCTAGCTTGGTCCTCCGTGCACACAGTAACTGGTGATGCTGAGAGGCCCTGAGCCCAGGCTTTGCAGCAGTTTTATACACTCTTTGGGGAAGGCAGGGACTTCACATACATCATAGCACTTCTTAGCAATCATCACACACCACAGGAAAATCATAAAACAACTATAAAACATGATTAGCACATTCACTGGCGGGAACAAGTTGGGTAAGGGTGATTGGTTAGTACAAGAGGGGGATTCTTTTGAACTGATTGATTTTAGTCATGAGGGGAGTATGTGCTGAACTACATGGTTTCCCAACATGCTATCAACCACCATAAACTACTGGGAGGGTCATCTGGCATTCCAAGTATTTTCCCTGTCTCATGCTGATTGTTGGTTGCTAGGGGGTTGCTATGGGTCCTCACCTAGCCTGACAGGGACACCTGTGCTTCAGATCTCTTCTGTTATTTGCAGGGTGGGTATGTACCTAGGAGTGCTCTGTGGGTTTTTCCAAGGACAAAGACCACGCCCCCTTCCTTGGACAGGCTTTGCTTTGAGGTAGAGGCTGGTTTCTCAAAAATGAAGTCACATCAGTTTCTCAGTTTATCTAGTTTTCCTTGGCATTGTTAACCATTTTCATCTGATTAACCATCAAGAATGCCTTTAATACTTGAATTTTACCAACATTCTATTTTCAGACAATTTAGATAGTCTCTCAGATGATGTAGATTTTCTTAATTTTCTCACTTCATTCTGATACCTTATCAACAATTTTGTTAGCATCAATATATCTACTAACACACTATCAATATCTACCTGAATTATGGTGACATAGGTTAATCAGCATTATTGGAAAGCATTAGCATAACCCATCTCAGAATCATTCATATAGTAGACAATTTCATGCCTTAGAAAAAAGGAAAAGACTTATCACTTTTCTAAAACAACTGAGACTGGTGAAAAAATGTTATATTTTTAAGAATAATGTATAGTTATTAAAATGGTCAAATGAAAATTACTTTTTTACATGTTATTTTAGAAAACAGTACTGAGTTTATGTATATGTTTATGCAGGCAGAATATGTTTGGATTTACATGTGTATATGCTAAAGTTTTCTATTGAAGAACGCTGTTGAGACAAAACACTGTAATATACTGTAGTACTAAAAATCCATTCATTTTATGTTATAGGCTATTTTTCTGGCTTCTCCAAAACTCTCAGTTTCTGTATGAAAAAAATTGCAGAAACTCTATGTTCTGCATTTTATTTCCCAACACTTATCTGTGAAGGAAGGCTCAGCTCAATATTCTGAATTATTTTTTTTTAGAGAGAGAGAGAGAGAGAGAGAGAGAGAGAATTTTTTAATATTTATTTTTTAGTTTTCAGCGGACACAACATCTTTGTTTGTATGTGGTGCTGAGGATCAAACCCAGGCCGCACGCATGCCAGGCAAGCGCACTACCACTTGAGCCACATCTCCAGCCCCTGAATTCTTTTCAATAGTTCTGTCTCTTTAATTGAATATCTCAGCAACTCAAATTATAGTTCAATGGACTTTCAAACTTATTCAGGTTTGTTCTAAAAGGCCACAACTACTGTATATATTAATTTCATGTTTGTCTGCAGGATCAGTCAGAATGTCACAATAATTGTTTTTAGTTTTGGTATCTGGACAAATAAAGGCATTCTTTAAATTGTCCATAAACTCATTTAACACTTAGATATTGAACAACACCTATGAATTGCCATCATATAAACATTTGAGATATTCTAATGAACAAATACACAAAAATCCCTAAAGTCTGGTGGGTCCCAGTGGTATACTCTTTTAATCCAAGTGACTTTGGATGCTAAGGCAGGAGAATCAAAAGTCAATACCAGCCTTAGCAAATTAGTGAGACCTTGGCTCAAGGAAAAAAAAATTACAAAGGGGTAGATGTTACAGGGTGGGGGCTTACCAGGAAACTGAGATATCACAAAGATTCCTCCCTTCAAACTCCAATTCTTGCAATTAAGTCAGAATGATTTCAGACCTGTCACTCAGAGTAACAAGCATGAGTTTATTAAAAGGTATAGGAAAGGGAAAAGGAGATACTCTCAAAGGAGAGAGTGGGCTCAGAGAGGAGGGGGAACTACATGCCTCTTGTGCCCTCAGGTTTTACTGGGACCACAGGAGGGTTCCTCCCAGGTCCACTTCTTGTCGTTTGACTGACAGCATGATGACAACAGGCGTTCAGTCTCTACTGCAATGACCACTCTAGGTTACTTTGGCCCATGCTGACCCGTTCTAATTGAACCTGTTCTTACAGATTTTATGGTTAGAAGGGATCATCCTTATCACCCTAGTTTCAGGATCTGATCTATGTAAGGGTCAAAAAAATCCGCCCCCCCTTTCAGGGTAACATGTGTTCTTATCAACATTATTTTGGGGCTGCATTTCTACTGCAGGTAATAGATAGTTTGTAGAAAAGTGACACATCCTGTCCACTGAAGCCAGGCAGAGTTGCAGGTAAATTGCTTCTTGGACAAAATAGCATGTGGGGATCAGCACATGTTCCACAGCTGGCATCTCTCTATAGTATTCTATCATTGGGATATAGGTCAATGGTAAAGCATTATGTGTTCTAATCTCAATATCTGCAACCCCCCCCCAAAAAAAAAAATCCTTGAAATTATAGAATCATAGATTTTTGTATTGGGGAATAGAAATGTACTAAGTAATTTAATTAATAATATTTTAGGTATTATAATGTTATGCAAAAAATCATAGATAGCACATATACTAAAACAGTGAGATTTAACATTAAATGCAATAGTCAGGAAATGCTTGATTGAAAAGAGAACATTAGAAAGAACACATGATAAACTTGGACTCCCAAATTATGTAAATAATATAAATATTCATATGAAGGCTACTTCATTTAAAATGGCAAACCAGTGATAAAGAACTAACATGTTGTAGTCATGATCAAATGTATAATATCTGAAGGTCATTACATTATTTTGAAAATTTTTCTAGTTTAGCCATTTAACTTTCTCCCTGACCAAATTATATAATTATATGGAAATGCAGAATCTCCTGTTAACCTAGTCCACAAAGATGTTAAGGATAGATGGAAGACCTAATAATGATACATATTTCAAGAGGAAAAAACTTACTCAAATTCGTGGAGCATTCTGTTTCCTCTCACATCATTAATTCATTAGCCCTGGATAGCTGTAGCTTATGATTTCTCCCCATGGAGATCAAGCTGATTTCAGAATACAGTACAAGAGAAAAAAACTATGGAGTCCATCTGCTAAAACTTATTCGTAGGGGAGGAAACCCAAAACAAGAAAGGAATGCAAATTTTCTGGGGTTTTGTGTCTAGGGAATGTCAGGGTTCCTAAGAATAACAATTGAGGTGAATGGTTTGTGCTTTTTCTTGAAATTGGTTTCCTAAGCCAGGAAGGAACATGATTTGCCTTTTTAAACCCATTCTGACTGCTATATGGAGAGTACATTGCTCATAGGGTGAAGAGAAGTAATTCAGCAAATTGTATCCAGATCCTTAAAATAATTAGCAATAAAGAAGCAATAATTCTACCTCTAGAAATCTGTCCTAAGGGAGCAACAAGATATTATTTGAAATTATTGTAGAATTACCACTCTGTTATTTTAATAGCGACACTGTTAGACAAAATATCTTTTGATGGAAGAAAGATTTAAAGTAAAATATTTCAAAACTGAGGTATTTCACAGATATTTAAAACTGTGTTCTCAAGAAATATTTAAATGAATGGGAAAGTGGGGATGAAACAATATTTCAAGGTCTGCATATATATAAACCACAATATGCATATACATGCAAATATACTTCTGCATGTATATATTTATGTAGCTATGTACATTTTCATGGGTACATGTATACAAAACATGTTTTTCTGTCATTTCACATATACTAACACACACAAAAACAACTACACAAAGTCACATATACACATAGAAAATAATACAGGTTAAAATACTATAAAAATACAGTTTTAATTAGGGTAGGTAGTTATAGATAACTTTAGATTTTATACCTTAATATGTTCTCTATAATAGGATGAATTATATTCTAAAGAGCAAAAATTAAAATAGACCAATTTCAAATGTACTCAGAAGAAT
Organism: Marmota marmota marmota; assembly: GCF_001458135.2. Classification (NCBI taxonomy): domain Eukaryota; kingdom Metazoa; phylum Chordata; class Mammalia; order Rodentia; family Sciuridae; genus Marmota; species Marmota marmota. Next base: position 37,215,501 of record NW_026000174.1, on the reverse strand, counting down.
CTTATTATCTTAACTATGTTTGTTTTCAGTTTTCTCTGATGTCACATTTGAATTGTCATCTGATTAATAGCCAAAATGTGCTTTGTCATCAATATAACTACTAGTGGCCTCTGGTCAAAATTCTTCAGTATTTGATAGGAAATATATTTATGAAATATAATTAGTATAACATTAAATTATAAAAAGTATGATGTATAAATTCTTACAGTTAGAACTTATTTAAAAAGCAACATATAAAAAAATATGAATCTAAGCAGGGGTGTTGAGAAAGTAGACACTCGATTTTTAGAGTTTCCATAACACATTACATACTGTGCAAGAAGCATTTATATTTCCTTTTTAAAATAGGAAAATATTTTAAATGTAAATAGAAATCATAATATTTCTTTAAAATTTAGCAGCAGAACAAACATGGGTTTTTAAAATACATCTTATTTCTGCCTGAGATTCGTGAAGTAATCAAGGGAAAGACAGTTTCTTCCACTTTTATCCTTGTTTTTGCACTGCATCTATCTGCATTTCATTTTCACCTAATTGGCTTATAGCTGGTGTTGATTTTTTATACAATATTTTAGAAGCATTAAGGAGCCAGCCAAATACTGGTGGACTTGTACAAAGTCAATGAATTTTTTTTAACAAGGTATTAGTGAAGATAAAAATGATACATGATATGCTAACATATCATATATTTTATATATATATATATATGATATATTATACTTCATGCATCCTGTAAGGTCAGATAGTGGTGACCAAAAGGAGGCAGATTTAAAAAGGCTGCAGAAAGGGGTAATATTGAGATTTTGCTCTTGGTCAGAACCCTCAGACAGATAGAGCGAGTCTAAGGAGAAGTGGGGGCAGGAGATCTCCACTGGACTGGAATTTGGGGTGGGGGGGCTTAGGCAGGAAAAGAGGACTTGGGACAGGAAAAGGGGTTTTTAGAGTCCCTTGTCCTACTGGGGTTGGTCAGGGGGAGCTGGCTAAGATCCAGGATTGGCCAGGAGAGCCCACTGATTGACAGGTAGTTGTGTTGGTGTTTGATTGGTGGTTCTTTTGTGTACCAGGGTTGCTTAGTCACCTCAAACTAACCTAACACATCCACAGAAAGATATAGATTTCCAAAAGCATGTTTGTACACAGAGGAAATCAATCCAGCTGGAATTCAGGTCTTGCTCTTCAAGTATTTTTTAATTTTTTTATAACCGTGGCAAAACCATGACTGTCTCTGAGCATTATTTCTTCATCTGTCAAGAGAGAACAGATCTGCGTGGCTCACTTATGTCTCAAGATATTATTTGCCTCACATAGAGTAAGAGCTCTTAGATGTTATTCAATTCAGTCACAGGTATGAATTTCCCTCAGAGAACTCATGCAGTTTACCACCAAAACCACCATTTACAACAAGATCATTATAAATTATGGATGAAAGAGGAGGAGACACAATGACTGAGGGTTTTTCTAGTTCTGGAGACTGGGGTCTTCATTACATTTTTAAAAGGAGCCTCATTTCAAATTTTCCACAGATCCATTGCAGTATTTCATACCTATTGTCAGGGTGAGAAAGTGTAAAAGCTCAGAAAAATTGAGGTGATTCCCAGGGCCACAGAACCAAGAATGGGGGAGCTGGAATTTCATCTTATCTTACTTTTATATGATGAAATCTGGGAATATAGATCTGGATAATTGTCCATTTTACTAATTCCTGTTTGGTCTCAGAAATCATCTCAAACCAAAAAATGCCAGGAACTTTATTTACTCTTAATCACAATTATAGTTTTCAGTTGTAAACTGTTGACATGAAGGTACTGATTTGACAAATCTAGGATGATCTTTCTGGCATAAATAGTATTTTTTTTAAATTTTTCGATCATGTGTCAGTATTCTTTTTTTTTTTTTAAAGACAGAGAGAGAGAGAGAGAGAGAGAGAGAGAGAGAGAGAGAGAGAATTTTTTAATATTTATTTTTTAGTTTTCGGCAGACACAACATCTTTGTTTGTATGTGGTGCTGAGGATCGAACCTGGGCCGCACACATGCCAGGCAATCGCGCTACCTCTTGAGCCACATCCCCAGCCCAGGAATGGGTTTCTTGATGAGAGTGGAAGACAGTCTAAGGGAAACATTTCTCAGTCCTTCAGAACATTCTTTAAGTTTTTCTTATAAGTAACAGAAAAGGACATTTAATTATGCTCAACTTAATATGTATTGTAGACAAATCAAAGCTAAGGAAAAATATCTGCTTAGATATTCAACTTACTCTTTGAAGTGCCTAATCAATTTAATACTGTTACAATAGAAAAATGTTGAAGATTAAAATATTTTTTTTCTTACCTCGGTAAAGCAGCCTCTCTTTTTTCATTGTTATGCCATCATCACTTTCTCTCTTGCCCCTGAATTGTTCCACTGTAACTTCTTTAATTTTATGGTAGGATCTTTGGGTGCTTTAAAAAAATACCTTTTTTCACTTTTATTTTGCTTTTTAGCCATTTTAGTTAATAAGGAAGTTTAAGCAAAACAGCATTGAATTCTAGGAAAACTTTAGACTAGTTCAGTTTTACTTTACAAACATCCTGGTTATTTGTCAAATGTCATGATGTCACATCTTAATGGAAATAAACACTATCTTTTCAAATAGAAATTCCAAAAGAAATAATTTTCTCTCACTATTACAAGTACATGATAAATATAAAGAACATGCCTCATGTACTTTCTTCCTATTGGTGGTGAAGCTTGAAAAGTCAGATGAATGAATAGAGGTGAATTAACATCTGAAAAGAAACAAATACTAAACAATTGGATAAAATATTAATTTGAGTAATGGAATAACTGCATATTTAATCAACCTTGAGGCATTATATATTATGAGCACTAGACATTATTATAATTATAAACTTAAATATTAAAAATTGCTGTAAAATAAAAGAACTGAGATAGTTTCAGAAATTGTAGACAGTTTTAAACTCCCAACAATTAACCTGGTAAGATATAGTAATAGTCATAAACTTTAATTTTTTCAGAATTGTGAATTGAACCCAGAGGCGCTTTAAAACTGAGGTATATTGCGGAACGTTTGTTATTTTATTTTCATTATTTATTTTTTTGAAACAGGGCTCTGCTAAGTTGCTGAGGCTAGCATTAAACTTTTGTTCCTCCTGCTTCAGCCACCCAAATTACTGAGATTATAGGCTTGTGTAACTGTCTCTAATGTTTATGCACCTTGAGATATGTGGAGTGTGTGCTTCTGAGTTCATAAAAACACACGGAAAGTAAAAATTTTACTCACAAAACAATCATTGTTGCAACAACCATGAATTAAATGAAGTAGGAAAAAAAAAACTGGAAATGCAGTGCACATGAAGTGCACATGGATACAAAATGGCACATAAATGCAAATGATTATTACCTTGCCATTAAATGTATCAGCCAGATGGAAACAACAAGAACAATAACATAAAATATTTAAAATATAATGTAAATCAAAAATTAATTTCATATTTATTCAAATATTACCCTAGTATTTCTTACTTCTCATGTATTGTTCAACTTGAAGAATGTAAATAGGAACTACCCCACAGCTTTGTTCTGGAATTAAATGTGGTTCCACAATTAACAGCAGCAGGCTCATAATAAGCCTTCAATATCTGTCATTATTGCCATTATGGTTGTGAATCAAGTAAGCCTATTGACTTTTGCAATTACTGTGACTGTTTTATAAAATCTAATGACTATTGAAGATTATTTTTAGGTGATCTTAAGAAGTCTCTTTCTCAATTCTACTAATTAGGTAGCATGGTTTAATGAAAGGCAGTGTATCTGTTTGGATTCTTGTCTTCCTGGAAGCATTTAATGGTAAGAAAAGTTCAATACAGATGCTTAACAATTAAACAGCATAATTTTGTAATCCTAATAAATTTTGAATTGTCTGTCTTGTAGGTGCTCCAAAAATATTCTGCAGGGAAGTTTGTTTTCTTTCTTTCTTTCTTTTTTCTTTTTTAATATACACAGATCCAGCAATATTTAATGAAAAATAAAAGTAGTTTTATGGTCTAGCAATATCCTCTTTCAATTTCAGGGACACAGGACCAAATCTGAGCTTTTAAGCCAAAAACTACAGTTGAAGAATACAGGCTGATAATGAGATTTCTTTTTTAACAGAAGCAGAGGTACCAGTAGTATCTTCCTAAGTGATTCATATAAATTGAATCTCCTACATTTCTTGAAGAAAACAATTATTTCTAATGGTTCATTGTAATTAGCAAATATTCTAGTCAAAATCATACAGCCATACTTAAGCACTTTTCAGGACACCATCATAAGACTGTGAATAATTGAAGAATTTCAAATATCAGTCACTCTTAAAATGTAGATTTGAACACACACAGACACCTCCACACACATTAAAATATTTTTTTCAAGTATTATAAACAAAATGACAGATGATATAATTATTGTAATCATTATTGCTATTTTTTTAATCATAAAGTGATTGTACCAATTTACATCCAAACAAGTTTTTTTTATTTTTATTTTTTTTAGAGAATTTTTTTAATATTTATTTTTTTTTTAGTTATTGGCGTACACAACATCTTTGTTTGTATGTGGTGCTGAGGATCGAACCCGGGCCGCACGCATGCCAGGTGAGCGCGCTACTGCTTGAGCCACATCCCCAGCCCTCATTATTGCTATTTACAACAAATGGTTTTATACCAACTCCTAGGTGGGAATGAAGGACAGTGCTCAATACTAAGGAAAATAATGACATTAATGACTTCTAAAGAATGTTTGAGCCAGGTGCCATGGCGCACACCTGTAATCCCAGCGATTTGGGAGGCTGAGGCAGGAGGATTGCAAATTCAAGGCTAGCCTCAGCAATGTAGCAAGGCCCTAAGCCATTTAGTGAGACACTGCCTCAAAATTAAAAAATAAATAAATAAAAATAAAAAATAGGGCTGGGGATTAAATACCCTGACTTTAATCCCTGGTATAAACAAACAAACAAACAAAAAGAGTGTTTGAAATTATTCTGTTAGAATCTATCTTCCAACCAAAAGTCAGCTCCTATAACCACTTAATCTGATGAGCTCTAGAGACAATTATATAGATTTTTCCTACTGGAATTCTTGTGTAAAATTCCCCTAAATTTCAATTGCATATGAAATTGTACAGTAACTAATTATAACTGGAGCATATTGGTAAATATAAATTTGTAATAGAAAATCTCTTTGAGTTATTTTAAATAAAAGACTAAGTTTAAGTACAACTGAGAGCAGATATAGTGAAAATAATGTAAAAAGTCCTAGAAAAAAGTGGAAAGAATCATCATATACAATTTTAATTTAATATAAATTGATTTTATATACGCTTTTACTCTATAAGGTGTATGTTTATATTGACTGTCATGGTGTAGGGTAAGATCAAGCATTTTTATAATTATTTCAAGTGATTTTTTATAATATTGGTTTAAATAGCCTCTTTCATATTAAGAGAGATGAATATTTAATTGTCCTCCAGTGCAAAGTCAAAAATCCACTCTTTGCAGAGCATTGGCATTCCAGCCTTGTCCTCTTTGATTCTGTCTCTCACTATCCCTGCTCTTTCTCCTTCAGAATGAGAACAGTAACCTTCAATAGGCTCATCCAGGGAGATTAGTTTCAATCATTGGATTGGGACATTCTGCAGCTGCACAAACTTACTTTGTCCTACTTTGTCTTCTGTCTCTTTTATATCCAGGGACTTTACACGTTATCTATGGAATGAGGTGCAAAGCAGTCATGGGGTAATTTCTGATGTCAGCATCTTTGTGAAATGTTTTGGACACAATAAGTTGTTGCATTCCATTCCTCCATCACCCTCTTAATATTACTGCAATCTGAGACTAACTCCAATGATTTGGGTAAATTAAAGAAATTTAGGGCATACTTTTCCTTTGAGTATTTAACCTTTGGGTGATTAAAAATGTTGTTAAATGTAAGTCACTTTCTACTATAAAACAGAAATATCAGCAACACTCAGACAAGAGACCTTTTTTCTCTTGTGTACATAAACTCATGTGTGAATTGTTTCCTGGCCTCATCATCAGCCATACCTTCAAAGTAAGTCATACATTTGTTAAGAGCACAGGCTTGATGACAGAGTCTCACTTGCTAATTCTCTGCTTCAGGAGGGCCAGGCTCACTTTTCTCAGTAATCTTATCTGTCAATTAGTTATAATAATAATGACATTTTCATGAGAGCATCAATAAGTTTAAATGAGATAATCATATTAACTGCTTCGCATATGATATATATAGAGAGAGGTGAACGCTCTGCCACTGAGCCACAACCCCAGACCAAGATGGTATATTTTTATATTAAATTTTGTTCCAATTTTATTAATAAATTGAAAACATATTATTTGTATAATAATCAAATTGAAAATTTCAGGGAAAATTGCTCATTAAAATGTATTTGTAGTTTATTCATTACAGAACTCTTGTGTATATTTGAAACCTTTATCTGTGACAGAACATGATAGTCAAGAATGCCATGTTTCAATGATATAGGAAACAGATTCTCTGACAGTATTTAGACCACAGTGTGTTAATAATAAAGTGTAAAAGAGTGGATTAATAATTTGCAGTAATTTAGTTTCAGCAGGAAAAGTTTAATTTACAAAAAAAAAATTAACAAAGATAAAATTGACTTCCATGATTATGAATTATGTTATCCAGATTTATGGTGATAAAGATAGCTAATTAAATGAATGTTTTAATGAAAATTAAGGGGATTAAAGAAAAGGCATTCAAATGGAAACTTCTATCTCTATTTTTATAGTTATTAAAATTTTGTCATTACATGTTATACTTTCGAAACAGAGATATTAAAAAGCAATAAATAAATAGACAATGCTCTTAGTACTCATGAATCTAATATGCACAGCATGGTACTAGAACTCCAATTCTAAGCAAAGATGGAATACGCATTGTTGCATCTATTATGGACTCATGTAGGTTGAAGTTCTGCTGAGAACATAAACTTTTTGGAAGTATGATCTTTGCAGATGTAATTAGTTCAGATGAGGCCACATTGAAGAGGAGTCCTTATAAACATGGTCATTCAGACACAGAGCCTCACACATGGAGAGTGCCATGTGAGATTGTCATTATCCTATCATAAGCTGAAAAATGTCCAAAAGCTAGACATGAGGTTCGGGATAGATATTTCTCTCCTACAGAGAAAACATACTTTTCTGAAATCTTGACCTTACATTTCTAACTTGCAAAATTGAGAAACAGTAAGTTTCTGTTGTATATTCCACTAAATTTGTGGTACTTGTAACAGAAATCTTAGCAAATTACTACACTGTCTCTGCACCTCCTTAGCATTTTCACTTCAACACGATATTACACTCTATAATATGTTTCTCTGCTAATAACTCTGGAAAACATGAAGTTTTACTCTTTTGCATTTTAAATATAATATGTATCTAGAAAGGCATTTCAAAAATATTTAAACCCCATTTTCTCTAAATAAAAATGTGAAAGAACTTTGCAAAGCAAACACAATGTAATATAGGACAACTAGAGACGAAAACATACATGAAGAACAGGGAGGATAGCAGTGAGATGGGCTTATTCTTTCCCCCTCCCTGGGAGAAGATAGTAGCCTGAAACCCACTAGAAATCCACCTCACAATTTCTGACAGCTAAAATAAAATGGATAAACTTGAGATCAAACCTATTTTTTATTGCCTGATGGATTAATGTGGTTTAAACTAAGGTTGTTTTATAAGTAGAAAAGCTGAAATCTGGGTAGGTCCATGTGGGGTTTTGGAAATATGGCACATGGCTTTATGATCCTTGACTCTTCTCCCATGTCCTAGCCAGTCTGCAGTTCTACCATCACAGCTTCAGACCACCATTTTGCTAATTTAATGTCTAGAAATCATTGTAATTATATTTCTGTACTTATATTTTTAAAGACATTTTACAACTATCTATAATTAGATTGTATATAACATTAGAAACCCCATATTCATATTCATCACAGATTGATGCATTTATTTTGATATTTTTCTGGTAGACTTTTGAAAGTATCTTCAGCAGATGAATCATTTTATAAAGAAAACACTGAAATGCAACTTGACTTGGATCAGATTTAGAGTTTACATCAACAATGCATTTTTAAAAATTTATTAATATAAAAGCCCTTGTTGAAAGAATAAATCCAAATTTGTATCTGGATAAACTGAGATTGAGAAAGATTAGAATTTACTAAAATCACAGATATTGTTGTTGACCCATCCCAGATTTAAGCCTATCTACTGTTGAAGCTCAAACATTAATGTTTACACATATATAATCTGAGTGAACAATTGTAAACATGTGAAAAGTAAATAAAATACATTGTTGAACACACATGAGGCTATTACTCAGTTTTTATAGTTATCATCATTCTGTGGCTCTAGTTTAATCTGTCTACTAAACTCCATATGCCTCACCTAATTATTTTAAAATTATGTTAGACATTAGTGAATAATGCAGAGTCATTTCATAAATTAAAGTGAATCAAAAATTGTGTTTTATTTAGGTTTACGTGGGAGAATATATTAAAATATTTGATATCTAAGGCATCAAGGGAAGCACCAGTCATTTTGAGTAATGTTTCTTCTTATCCTGGTAGGAGCACCTTTAAAACAGGGCAGGTGTTTTTGTACAGACATCAGTCATCTCGTATAGTTTCTACTGAAGAGATCATATTCTTACTTGATGTCTGTGTGAAAATACATGCTACACATATTTAGACAACATTTTTATTTATACCTAATCTGCATATTTACAATATTTTATTGTAAATCTGATTAATGTAAGTGTATCACTATGTTATTAATGTGGCTAGAAAAATCAGTTTTCTTAATTCAAAGCCAAGATGGTGGGGGAAAAATCATTTGAATGACTTCTTTCCAACCAATAATCCCAATATTTGATTTTGAATTCATATCTCTTTTCATATCTTGAGTGTTCCTGAAGCCAGGAAGCTTCCATTAGCACATAGTGTACATGCTAATAAATGTTTCTGCCATAATAAATGTGCACCTTGAAGATGTGATTCAAAGAGTGTTTCAGTTGAATAAAGAGTACTATGCTTGGATTTTAAGAATAATACACTAGCAAAATGCAGTGGTACATACCTAAAATTCTATTATTTGTTAGGTTGAGGCATAAAGGTATAAAATTCAAGTCTGTTATGGGTAACATGGCAAGACCCCATCTCAAAAACAAAAGCAAAAACAAAAATAATGATACATTTATCTTTCATAAACCATTATCCTATGGCCATTTTTATCCAGTGAGAAAATAAATTTGTAACTAATCACATTACATGTTATATATAAGAAGTAAATTCCTTAACATGTTATTAGTAAAATATTTGTACCATAGATAAAAATGCATTACCATCATTGAGCCCCTCTTACTTATATATCCAGGGACTATGCTATGTTCTCTCTATTTTTCTTCCTAAATACTAATTCTGATCAATATTTTCTCCTGCTTCTAAAAATCTGTCTCCACATTGCCTGCTAAATCATCATGTGGCCTGATATTTTATCTATGCTGAGACAATGAGAATAAAAAAATGAAGTGGAGATGGAGTAATTTCATATGGAATTTATTTTCTACTCTTTCCCCTGTCTCCTTTCCATATTTACTTTATCATGTAAAATATAGATTGTAGTTAGTAATTCAAAGCAAATACTAAAAGTCATAGGAGGGGAATGGAACTTATTCTATTAATTAAATTTGAATTATGCAAACATATGGAAGTGCCTCTCTCCTGAAAGTCAATATTTCTAATATTAAACTTCACCCATGGTTTGTTCATCCACTCAGGTTACCTTTATGAATAGGCTGCAGGCATTCCCTCAAGTATGGAAGGTCATCACTTCAATAGATCAAGCACTTATCAGTGACCTGCAGTTCTATAAACCCCAGCTACCACCATGTTTTGCAGTGATATTTATCTACACAATTCCATCAAGCCTGATGCCCAGGATAAGAGAAAAGTGAAAAGTTAAACTGCATTGCTCAATGAACATTTTAAAAATCTTTACCTTGAAATTGAAATTTAGCAGTTTTCTTTCCTAGTAATATAAATAAATAAAATAAAATGAAAAGAAAGAAAGAAAGAAAAAGAAATATATATTGGTTTTCTTGGAATATTCACCAGAAACACAAAGAAATGATTTATGTGTCAGTACTTGGTCTGATAAATAAGAGAAGAATCATTCATTTTAAGTTCACCTATATGACAAATGGCTCAATTTAGGAAATTGTTCTAAACTATAGATAATTTTTTCCCCATTAAAGACCCCATGTCTGTTTTATAGGAGCTCTAAGAGTTTGATTGTGCTAAGAAGTTAAGATAGGATGAATTTAAATAATGAATCTGTCAGTCAGTAGTGTCACCTTGGACAAAGTATATAAACCTTTCTGATTTATATCCTAACTAAATGTCAAGGAAAGGAATGACTCAGATAACATGTGTCAGCCTCCTGGCAGGAAGTTCCACTGACATCTTTTGGTGTCAACAAAAACTCACAGTGACTCTTTCTTTGAGAAGATCATCCCATGGGAAGGATCCTCAAAACTCAGACCCCACACCCAAAGACAAAGACAATTTTGTAGCTCCTGGCAAAGGTTTCCCAAGACTTCTAAAAATTTGTAATAGTCAGTGACATTAGTGAAAAAGACAGGTGTGAATTTTGTATGTATTAAGCAGTAGATAAACACTACTTATCAAATAAATAAAGAAAACAGAATAAGGAAAACTAAATGTAGCAAGAATGAAGCAGCTCAAAGAGTAAAACTGATTAAAGAGAGAGAGAAAAAGCATCGCCCACAAATTTTCCAGCTTTTAATGAAATGTAGGAGCCTGAACATAGGCTCCCCAAGATATTTAAGTACCTTATCAATAAATTTACTCGCCTCAAGCAAATGTATAGAATATGCTAATTAGTCAAAATATAGCAATACAACTATGGCTTAGTTCCACAAATGTTTTGTTAAATTATTTACTATATGAAACAAATGTACATAAAACACACATATGTATGTGTAATGTTAGTGATTAAAAGAGCAATAAGCCAGAATGTAACCTTGCTTATTAAAAACAAAAAATGATTATTTTAAGTAATCAAACATACATATAAAAACAAAATATTATTTATTGACTAAGAATAAATATAAAAAGCAGGTATTAATTTTAATTTTTTGGTACTAAGAATTAGACCCATTGGTGGTTAACTGAGCCAATCCCCCCAAATTTTTATTTTTTCATTTTGAGACAGAGTTTGGCTAAGTAGCTGAGGTTGGCCTTGACTTATGATCCTTCTCTCCCTCCTCCCAAAATACTAGGATTAGGGTGTGTGCCACTGTGCCTTGCAAAATGGATACTCTTAATGAAAAAGCAGAGGTAAAGAATAGGCAATGGTTTTCTTTAATCTTCAAGTAAACTAATTCTAGCAATATAAGACTTTTTTTTGGTGTGTGTGTGTGTGTGTGTGTGTATAAACATTAGCAGAATTCATTTAAATTGAGAGAAAAGTACATATTGACTCAACATTCAAGATGGGGAAAATTTCCAAGGTCAGCTATGTAATGCTTTTATAAGTTATGGCAAAGTGGAGCTTTAATTTATTTTTTTAAATGTCAGGTAAAATGAACCAACAGGAATCAATGGTTATTGCAATGCATGATGGGAAATTTTGCTGGTGGGTGAATCTTAATAGAGTGTTGATTGAACAAGTATGCTAAGGTCTAACAAGTCTGTTAGAGATTTTTCCTCACAGAGACAGAAAGCAACAAATCTTTCACTTTGGATTCCAGAAGAGTTTGGATGTAATGCACTGCTTACTGAACAAACAAACAAGCTCTTTTTAGCAAATATAGTTGAGAACCAAACAATATACACAGCTGTAGCACTTCAAAACTGTACTCAATAAGGGAATACATACAACATGAGTAATTATTTTCTTTTTCTCTTCACAAATGAATCTCTGATGCCTAGAAAAATACTTAGTACAGAATTATTTACTATAAACTCTTGAATAACTACAATACACAAAATTATTTTTGTGAGAAGAAAAGGCAAAATCTAAACTGAGACACTCTTGGTTATAATAGACTATGAGGTTAATTTTCTAGACCTTTAAATCTGCATAGAACAAATATGTTCTAGGCTGTAAACACTGTTACAGGTGAATATTTAGGTCCTTATGTTTATGCTAAGTTCAGCTAGTGGTAAAGTAATGGTTGCCTTGAGAGATAATATCCTCCACATTTACTAATTTAATCATTTATTAGTATTCACTAGTTATCATACAAATGTAAATCTAGATAAGACTGTTAATCACAAAAAATATGTATAAACATTAATTAGTGAATTGAGAGCAATCGCTATAAAGTCATGGAGATTCAATGACAGGTCTTAATGAAAGAAACCCCTGTATTTTCACTGAGAAGTAATATCTCAAGCTATCCTATTAGGGTGACTCTGGAGAGAGCCACATTAATATCAGGTAAAATTAGATCAGCCCCAGAAGGAAGAGCTTCCACTTTTGTTCATTTTAAGCGTATATAATCATTACTATTAATTATCAAGACTATGAAATACCTAAGTGTAATACTATATGAAAATACCTAAATGAATTCCACCATAATGTCCACCCTTAAGAATGGAATCCTAATTAAAATAAGCTATAGTCCATTCTTGTATATTTATATCACAATGGAGTCATGTGTAAATAATAAAAAGAACCAATTTAAAAAAAAAAAGAAATTGATCAGAATTTTATATATACCTTTGGCCTTTGATTCACTACATTCTGGCTTCATTGACTAAATTTTATTCATATATTAAACTATTTCATAGTTCACATAGGGTTTTATTTTTTTAAAATTTTTTATTTGTTTTAGTTAGTTATACATAACAGTAGAATGCACTTATATACTTTGATATATCATACATAGATGGGATATAATTTCTCATTTTTCTGATTATATATATCGTAGAATCATATTGGTCATACAGTCATATACATACATTCAGTAATAATGTCTGTTTCATTCTACTTTCTTTCTTATCCGCACATCCCCTACCTTCCCCTCCTTTCACTTCCCTCCACCTAATCTAATGTAACGCTATTCTTTTTTTTTTTTTTGCATTACAATTCTTAATACACATATGTACCACAATTTTTGTATCTCTGTTTGTACATACAGTATGTTGACACCCAAATCAAGTCTTTATACATGTACTTTGTATAATGATGTCCATCACATTCCACTATCCTTGCTAATCCCCTGTCCCCTCCCTTTCCCTCCCACCCCTCTTCCCATTCTAGAATTCATCTATTCCTCCTATGCTCTCCCTCCCAATCCCACTATGAGTCAATCTCCTTATATCAGAGAAAAAATTTTGCATTTTTTAGGGGGGATTGGCTAACTTCACTTAGCATTATCTTCTCCAGTTCCATCCATTTACCAGCAAATGCCATGATTTAAACATAGGGTTTTCTTGAGAGTTACATTATAGGGATAGAAGAAAAGTACATAAAACTATCTTTAAACCAAAATGTCAGTTCCTCAAAAGTCAGTTATCTGAGCCAACCATGGTGAACATGACTGTAATCCCAGTGATTCAGGTGGCTGAGGCAGGAGGATTGCAAGTTTGAGGGCAACCTCAGCAATCAGCAAGATCCTTAG
>NW_026000174.1:37195413-37201746 GCF_001458135.2 Marmota marmota marmota | reverse complement strand
ATATATATATATATATATATATATATATATATATGGATTGTGGATGTAGCTCAGTGGTAAAGCACCCATGGGTTCAATCCTCAGTACAAAAACAAACAAACCTTTCCTTTCCTACAAATTTCTTACTATAAATGATAGTAAAATTAAAACAAAGAAAGAAAGAAAAGAAGCACAAAATCTAAAAGAAACCTTAATGATTAATAAATTGGAGAAAATAGATAGGAAGGCCAGGGAGTTGGGTTGTGCTTTTAGCTTTGCTAATGACTTGGCTGGTCTAAAACATAATAACACCACACTAGGGCAGACTGCCCCATTGTGAAGTTTCAGATTTACAGTAATATTGTAGTGCTAAATTATGCCACTACTTCACATCTCCACATAACTATTTTTGCTACCACCAAACAAGGAATTAAATAAAATGATGGATTATGGGCAAATAATTGGATCTACTAAGTCTCGAATGATTGCCATCCAGTTAATTGTTTTAGATAAAAGTATCCCTTTTCTTACTGTCAATAATCCTTTTCTAGACTGGGCTGTTGGCTGCATTCAGCAAGGTTGCTGATGCTAGACTATAAAAAGTTTATATTAATATATTAAACTTAATTTTATTAGCTTGAATAACTTCTCCCACAAGGATAATTTTTATAACAGCTAAAATTTATTTTTTCACAACTTTAAAGTTGTGAAAAAAGGTAGCCACCTGTCAGGTATCCTTAATTGAAGAGTCTTTTATTATGTAAGTCTAGATTTTCCACATTTAATGCCAATTAAGTTTGAGTTACATTGGAGACACATTCATGTATCAATGAATTTGACAGGTATCAAGACATTTCTTTGATTTAAATATAACTTTCCAATTCAAATTTAAATCAAATTATATTTTAAAGAATTTTATTTTAAAGAAAAATTTAAAGATAAAAAATGTGAAGGTAATTAAAAGACATGGCTCTTGCTAAATTATTTTTCTCTTTAGTGAATGTCACTATGATGTTGTACTGCTGCAACAATTAAAATAATTTCGGTCCTGTCTAAATGATAACTATTTATGTGATTCATAGTAGGATAATAAAACTATTTCTTTCATCTGGAAAACAGTGATAACAAAAGAATATTCTATTCCTTTGGTAAAAACGTTAAAGAATTTTTGTGGTTCTTCAATTCCTAATTTGAATATAATCTTTAAAACATGAATATAAAATTATGTAAACATTGTTACCATTTGATTCTGAACTGAGGTCTAGTGCCAAAGTCAATCATCACTGGGATAATCAAAGAACACTAATTACTGAGTCTTAGAAGTCATGGGACTTTGAAATTATTGCCAAATTCTGAGCTATTTTAGAATAGCTTCAACAAAATGATGAGTATATTTGCATAATAGTTGTAGCTTGATAATAAAATTTTCAAGAGATGATCAAGAGAGATGCAGTTTGATAAATTGGCAATATTTTCCAAAAAGCTCTGCAACCACCATAATAGATAAGGTTTTATAAGAAATGTATCATTCATTGATTTTGCCATCTAGGGAATGAGTAAAATAAGTTATGGTCTTATTCCTTTAACCTGGAAGTAGTTAGAAAATTTCATGTGATAAAACAGCTCTGATTTATAGGACACTGAGTCTATAGTCTATACTGTTTTTAGTCCCAGACTCCTTTGAAAATCTCATGAAAACTGTATTCTCTACTCAAAATATATTTATGCTGTTTTTTAAAATTCATTTTTTATTTGCTCTTTTAGTTAAATCATCACAGTAGTCTATTTTGACATATTTATATAAACAGGGAGTATATCTTATTCTAATTAAGATCCCAGTCTTGTGGATGTACATGATGTGGAGATTTACTGTGGTATATTCATATATGAACATAGGAAATTTATACTCTTTCACGGGAAGTTGACAGCACTCAATACACACATATATAAATCTACAGGCATACATCCAACTGTTGTCATTGCTTTGCAAGTTTAGAGAATTCCTGTATCTGAGTATGTTCCAGAATTATATATGGTATATGGTAATATTCCTTTTTTGGGGGGGGTGGGGTACCAGAGATTGAATTCAGGGGCACTCCTGAATTGAGCCGCATCCCTAGCCATATTTTGTATTTTATTTAGAGTCAAGGTCTCACTGAGCTGCTTATTGCCTCACCATTTCTGAGGGTGGCTTTGAATTTGCAATCTTCCTATCTCAGCTTCCGAGCTTTTGTGATTACAGGCATGTGCCACCACGCCCGCCAAAAATATTCTTATTTATTCAAGCAGAGGGTTGTGTAGCCAGTGTGACTAAAACAAAAGACAGATGATGGAGGCATTTTCCAAATAGAAGGAGCCTAAGACATAATGTTTCCACGTCAGTACCACAGGAGTCTAGAGAGATTTCCTTATTTTCTATTATTCAAAATGCACTTGAGTTAGGTAGAAAATTATAACTTTAGAAATCTACTAAAGAAAGCTGTATTGTATGTATTTAATATATAAAGTTGACATATGCTTTGCCAGTTATCACATATAGCAAACTGGATAAGAGCACAGAACCTGGGAAGCATGACTCAATGCAAATATTCTGTTATCTGCATTTGAATTGTTCAGAATGCTGGCCATTATAAAAATATGATTATTGAACAGTTGGAATGTGACTAGATCAACTAATAAACAAAATTTTCAATTTATTATTTAATTTTAATAGTTGTTTAGGGCACTATATATTTAAAGAAAAATTACAAAATGGCACTAAGTTCCAACATAACGCATATCCCAGTTTTCCTTGTTCCTAATATATTGTAATGGAACATTTGTTGCAATTAATGAACTGATATTGATATATTCCTATTACCCAAAGTCCATACTTTATTCAAATATAATTGGTTTTACCTAATATCCTTTTACTATTCTAAGACTCCAACTAGAATACATACTACAATGAGTTACCATTTCTCCTTAGGCCACTTTTGTGAAAACATGCACATGATTTTATGTGAAAATTGAAAAACTCACAGGATACCCAGATCTTTTGATAAACATTAATTATGGGTATGTCTGTGAGAGACATTCTGTATAAGATTAATATTTGGATTGGCAGACTGGATAAAGCAGATTTCTCTCCTCAGTGACAGTGGGCCCTTTGTAACTTACCGAAGGCCTGAATAGAATAAAAGCCTATGGATGAAATTCTTTCCCTCTGCCTGTTTTTGAACTTCAACATCAGTCTTCTTCCTTCAGATTCAGACTTGGATTAAAACCATACTCTGATCTCTCCTTGGGACTCATTTTTTTGCCACATAGATGTTGGGCTTTTCAAACTCCGTAAATGCATGAGCAAATACTTACAGCAAGTATAAGAAAAAGGAAGTTGGTTCTGGTTCTCTAGATAATCCAGAATAATCCAGAAAATTTCCAGGATTTTCCTAGGTTTTGATGACCTTGATGACCTTGACAGGTTTGAGTACTGTCATGCTTTTTTTTTTTTTTTTTTTTTTTTTAGAATTTCCCTCTTGGTTTGGATTTGCTTAATATTTTTCTTAAAGATTAGACTACAGTTAGAAATATTTAGGAGTAAGATAATATATGGTGAAGCACTATTTTTATCACTATCCAAATGATTTATCTCTCTTTATGTTGACCTTGATCAGCCTAGTTGAGGTATGTTTGTCCCATATCTAAGCAGAAAGGTTAACCTGTTCTCTCTGTGCTGTACTCTTAGAAAATAAATCATCATGCGTAGCTCACATTTAAAAGGAAAGATATGCTCAATCTTCCTGGTGGCATTTTCTCCAAATTATTTAGAGGACTTCTACAAAGACATTAGTTTCTTCTCCCCTGTTTATTGGCTTATTAATTTATTTTCATCAGTATAAACTCATGCATATATATTTTGTCTTTGAGTCAGAATTCATGATCTTTTATTTATGTTGCTATTCAGATAGGTTCATCTTTGACCACTGAGAGCTGTTATGTATGACTTCTACAGCATAACACTGTCTTAATTCCCCATCCTCGTCCCTCATTCCTATGGCAGTTCTGTCATCCATTTCACAGATCCATGTGTTAAAATCACTAGGCATATTATTTCTATTGCTACTTTTAATATCTATCTTTTAGACCTATAAAAATTAGGCATTTGACAAATAGAATGTTTCCACTTCAGTACCACAGGAGTCTAGAGAGGCTTCCATATTTTCTTTTATTCAAAATGCACTGGAATTAGGTAGAAAATGATAAATTCAGAAATTTACTAAAGATAGTATATTGTGTACATTTAATACATAAAGTGGACATATGCTTTGCCAGTTATCCCATATAGCAGATTGGATAAGAGCACAGAACCTGGGAAGCATGACTCAATGCAATATTCTGATAATAATAACAATTAAAGAGTTTAAAAATTACTTTCATTTATTTTTTTTCTGACATTCTTGTTTTATTTATGTAGATTGCAGTTATTGGCCTATATCATTTTCCTTTTCATTGAAGAAATAAAACACTTTTGTCAGGACAGTTTTGCTGGCAATGGGTATGGTCAAATTTTTTTAACATGGCAAAATTTGTTTCTCCATCAGCTTGAAAAAATGATTTGGCTCAATATAAAATTCTAGGTTTGTGTTAATTAACTACTTTCAGCACTTTAAAGGTTTCCAATTTCTTTCTTTTTAGTTATGTGTCTTCTAAGGAAAAGTTTGATATAATTTTTCTCCTTGACCCTGTGTAGAAAAGGTGTTTTTCTCCAACCCTCTCTTGCAGCTTTTAATATTTCTTCTTTATATTTTTATTTGTGCAATTTCAACATGTTAAGCTTAATTCTTACATTATTTACAAGATCGGAGTACTCAGAGATTATAACAACTATTTTTTTCTGTGTGTTTTTGTCATCAACTATGAAAACTCTGGGAGATTATCTTCAAACATTGTTGTTCCCTATTCCATCTTTTTTTATACTCAAGTTAGACCTATTTTGTATCCTCTAATATGATACCATAGTTCTTGAATGTTCTATATTATTTATATTATAAAATTAACTTTCAAAGAAATGTAAAAGACACAGAATGTTTAATTTAATCCCTTTAAAAAGTTGGGATTAATAGAAGATGGTAGATTGGAATGAGGCTGCATTTCTTCTAGCTTGGCTACATTCAAACAGCAGGAATACTACTTCTGCTGGAGGACTACAGCAGAAAATCCTTAGAGTAGAGGGGGAGTCTCTTCTAGCTGAACAATAGGCTGTTAAACTCATTAAATGGGTCTAAAAAATTCTCACCTTAAGTTTATCAATCATTTGTGGCAAGCCGACCAGGAGCCATCTTGGGACTACAGCTGGAAACCCAGATCGGTGAGTTCACGGATAGTTTTGCTGAAACCTATCTGAGTCTAGCAAAGACTTAACTGAGCCTAACAAACCTGGGGAAAATGAGAAATATAGCGCATTTTCCCTGGGAGCACAAGTTGGAAAAGCTGGGGAGAAACTGGTTCTCCCCAACCCTGTGAGTCCTGTGGCTTTCAGGAACTCACAAGTCAGCTACAGTAAGTCAGGAAGTTGAAAGGATGGTGTGAAGGTATTTAGCTTTCGGCTTGCCTGGCCTACCTGTCCCTAGTCAGACTGGTCTCCAGTGCCTGCCCTATTCTCTGCACCCATGTGGTCCTGGCCTGCCCAGTCTGCCCAACCTGTCCAGTCCTGAAGGTCCCAATACACACAGGCCTCCCACATCCCCTGACTCCTGGTTCCCCCAACTCCTGGTCCTCTATCTGGTGGGCAGCCCAGTCTGCTACTTCCCAGCCAGGCCCAGCCAGTATCTTTGCCACCTGGCCCAACACTTTTGTGGCTTGATGAATGACTCCAGGAGGACAGAAAAGGCAGTATCTAAGAATAACAGAAATTGTGAAGCTCACCATGCAATAAAGCAACTGGAACCTCATTAAACTTAAGTTACTACAACTGGGAACTATATCTACTACAATTCCTCTCAGAGAACCCAGTGGTAAAAACATCCTGGGAGTGAAACAGATAGCTCTTCCCCTACCACCTCATACACATCCCCTAAGAAGGAAAGTTGAGAAGTCTTAAATCCCAACCAACTGGTGAGCAAGACAATAAAAAGAAATAACTTGACAGCCTATAGCCCATACTCCCTTTCTCAGCTCAAACTGCAAGAAGAAATGAGTAGAAAATGAGTTGGGTGCAGAAAATGAATGCATATGCTCACTGACTATTTTATTCACTGTAGTGAAAATGACTCCTTAACTTCTTAATGTGTACTGATTAATTCAAGGATGGTATATATATATATATATATATATATATATATATATATATATATTTTTTTTTTTTTTTTTTTT
>NW_026000174.1:37162471-37193604 GCF_001458135.2 Marmota marmota marmota | reverse complement strand
TATATATGTGTGTGTGTGTGTGTATTGGTCTCCAGTGCCTGACCCTATTCTGTGTGTGTGTGTGTGTGTGTGTGTGTACACATAATTGTTTTTCTTTCCTCATTTCTAGCCTTTTTATGATGGTTGTTATTTTTCCAAGCTCTATTTTTTTGAGGGTTGAGTTCTTTGATTACAGTATTTTTATATTTTTTATATTGTCTTTACCATAACTCTATATCCTTTTTCTCTCACTCTCTTTTTTTCTCCTTTTCTCTTACTCAACTGTATCCTTAACAATTCTTAACATTAATTGATCTATATAACACCCCCCACCAATGCTTCCATGATAATTCATATGGCAGAAGTCATAGACTACACCTTTGTTTGATTTTTTTTGTGCCAGACATAATTTATGATTATTTACTGTTTTTATTGATGGAAATTGGTGGTCCTACAATTTCTGCCTATTGTATCAATTAACACTGTAGATATCAAAATAGGAACTAAGTACCTAGTCTGCTATATATTGTTTGCATAGATTGTTGCCATTATTGGGTATACAACCCCCAATCTGTAAAGAATTAGTCATATAGAGGGACAGTACAAGATCATAAGTCAGAAATTATAGAGCTTCACATCCCATTCAGATAGTTGGATCCCTCACACAAACCATACGGAAAAGCAAGGGAATGAACAGTCCCGAAAAACACAGAATGCTTCAACAACAAACTCCATTGACACCACAGTAGACAAAATATCAGAGATGGGATTTAGAAAATTCATAGTTAAACTGATCCATGAGATAAAAGATGATGTAAGACAAGAAATCAGAGAGAAAATACAAGAAGGGAAAAATTACTATAATAAGGAGATAAAAATTCTGAAGAATAA
Source organism: Marmota marmota marmota (assembly GCF_001458135.2). Lineage (NCBI taxonomy): Eukaryota > Metazoa > Chordata > Mammalia > Rodentia > Sciuridae > Marmota > Marmota marmota. The sequence goes on along the minus strand of NW_026000174.1, from coordinate 37,192,734 downwards.
TCAACAAGAAATCTTCAAAATCAAGGGATAAGTAAACCAAATTATAAGATCAATGGAAAGCATTATCAACAGACTAGACCAAGTATATGATCTTAAAAATAAGGTTGACCATGGAGAAAAGATGTTAAGAGACCATGAACATCACTTCCAAGAAATACAGAATAACTTGAAAAAAGACAAAAATAAGAGCTATCATGAGAGATGAAAGCTCTGAAATACAACTAAATAAAGAACAAATATTTCAATGAGATAATATCAGAAAATTTCCCAATCCTTAAAAATGAAATAGAAAATCAAATACAGGAAACATACAGAAATCCAAATATACAAAATTACAATAGATCCACTCCAAAACACATTATTATGAAAATGGCTAACATACAGAAAAAAAGGATTAAATTTTAAAAGCATCAAGAGAAAAATGACTGGTCACATTTAGGGACAAACAAACCAATCCAGAACTTATTCGATTTTTCAACCCAGATCCTAAAATCTAGTAAGTCTTGGACTAACATACACTAAGCTATGAAAGAAAAGGATGCCAACCAAAATACTACATCAGCAAAATAAAGCTTCAGATTGAAAATGAAATAAAAATATTTTATGATACACAAAGGTTAAAAGAATTTACAACTAGAAAGTTGGCACTTCAAAACACACTCAATAAAATATTTTATGAAGAAGAAATGGAGACTAAAAATGAAAACCAGCAGAGAAAAAAAACAACCCTAGAATACTCAGTCAAAGGGGAATCAAATTTAACTTAAAATTTAAATAAACCAAAATTGCAAGAAATAAAAAGCATCTTTTATAATAACATTAAATGTAAATGGTCTAAACTCATCAATCAAAAGATATAGGCTTGCAGATTGGAGCAAAAAACAAGACACAAAATATGCTGTCTCCAAGAGACTCAAAGACTCAAATAATAGAAGAAGACATCCACAGAATAAAGCTGAAATGTGAATATATATGATATATATATATATATATATATATATATATATATCCTAGGCCAAAATTGTTCTAAATGAAGAAAAACTGGAAGCATACCCTCTAAAAACAGGAACAAGAATGCCCTCTTTTACCACATCTATTCAACATAGTCCTTAAATTCTAACTAGAGCAATTAGGCAAAATAAAAAAAAATTAAAGGGATACAAATAGGAAAAGAAGAGTTCAAACTAGATCTATTCTCTGATGATGACATGATCCTATATTTAGAAAACCTGAAAGACTCAACAAAAAATTCTAGAACTCATTAATAAATTCAGCAAAGCAGCAGTATATACAAGTAATATTCATATACTAAATGTATCCCTATACTCCAATCATGAATCATCTGAAAATGAAATTATGAAAACCATCCCATTCATAATAGTCAAAAAAACAGTAGAGGGACTGTAAATTGGTGTAACCCCTCTAAAAAGGCAGTATGGGGATTTGTCAAAAATCTAGGGACCTGGGGCTTTGCCTCAGTGTATACCACATGCCTCACATATGTGAGGCACTGGATTTGATCCTCAGAACCATGGATAAATAAATGAGTAACATAAAGGTCCATGAACACCAAAAAAAAAAAATTTAAGAATCTAGGAATGAATTGGCAATTTAACCAGTTATTCCCATCCTCAGCATATATCCAAAAAATTTAAAATCAGCATATTACAGTGCCACAGTGACATCAGTGTTTATAGAAGCAAAATTCACAATACCTAAGTTATGCAACCAAATTTGAAGCCCATCCAGAGATGAATAGATAAATAAATTATGATATATAAACACAATGGCATATTTTTAGCCATAAATGATTTTATCACATTTGAAAGTAAATGAATGTAGAGACTATATACACAATGAATATTTCTCAGCTGTAAACACAAATGACTTTATGACATCTGCCAGCAAATGGATGGATCTAGAGACTACCATGCTAAGTGAAATAAGTCAATCTCAAAAAAACAAAAAGTTGAATGTTTTTGTTCATATGTGGAAGCTAAACCACAATAAAGGCAGGGAAAGGAAGAAGAGAAGCTCAGTAGATTAGTGAAAAGGAAATGAAAGGAAGGGAAAGGGGATAAAAATTAGAAAAGACAGCAGAATAAATCTAACTAAATTTTCCCATGTACTCATATGAAAATACTTAAGTGAATCTCACCATCATGCCTACCCACAAGAATGGGGTTTTATTTAGAATAAGATATATCATATGCTTGTATAATTTTATCAAAATGAAGTCTACTGTCATGTATAACTAAAAAGAAACTATAAAAAAAGAAATTTGGGAGACAGAATATACTCAACTGTAAGAGTTATAATATTACAGAAATCATGATAATCTGATACTATAAAATTTTAAAAAGTATAAATAAATAAATAGCTGGAGAACCTAGAAATAGACCCACATGAATTTATTCAACTGATATTTGACAAAAGAGTAAAGAATTTACAATAGAGGAACATTCGTTTTCTCAAGAAAGAGATTAGCACATTTCTCATTAAGAAGATAACAGATGACAAATACATCTAAAATGATGTGAAGTCAGCAGAGGCATGTAAATTACAACCACAATGAGATACCATATCAATACACACTTAATGTAGCCGATTCTCGAAAACTGACCACACTGAATGTTTTAGGATGGAAACTACAGGAACTCTCATCATTGCTGTTGGGAATACAAAGCAGCACAGATACATTGAAAGACAATGTGGTGGCCTGTTATAAAAGTAAATCTACTTTGACTAGAAGATTTAACCATTCTCCTCCTTGGTATTTACCCAAAGGAAATGAAAATTTATGACCATGCAAATACCAATACAAAAATATTTAAAGTATTTTATTTATAATTTTCTAAATTTGTAAGTATCCAATATATCTCTCAGTATGTGAAATCATAAAATTAAATGTGGTGTTTGCCACATGAATATAAATGAGGACTAATAAAAATTACTTAGACTTCTGAAAAAATACAGAGCAGTTCCTCAACAAAATTCAGCACCCATTTATGAAGAAACTAGGGATGGAAAGAACCTATTTTCATAGTGTAAAGATTATATACAAAGACCAAAAGCCAAATGGGTAAAACTCAGAGCAAATGGAGAAAAACTGAAAGCATTTCCTTTAAAATCTGAACCAGGATAAGGATATCTTATTTACTATAGTGCTACAAATTCTAGCCAGAACAATTAGAGAAGAGAAGAAAATAGAAGGAATAAAATTGATAAAAGAAAAAGTCAAGACATCACTGGTTGTATGGTGAAGGCGATCCCCACTCACTGTCTTGACAGGGTCACAGTGAGAATAAGTCTGGCAAAGCCGCTCTCCCCACTGTCTTGACAGGGTCACAGTGAGGATGAATGCTGGCAAAGCCGTGCTGGTTGGTGGGAAACCAAAACCATGAGACCCTTTTTTATATAATTGGGGCTTTTCATTTTCATGCTTATGTTTCTGACAGGAGGCATGAGTATGGTAAATGCCAAACAAATTAAGTTTCAGATGGCTAGGACATAACAGGTAGTTCATGCCTTGACGGCTGTTCTACTACACCTCAGCATATCAAGGACAAAGTAGAAGGCTGTTCTTCTATCTCAGTACATTGAGGACAAATCTGATAATGGACAACAATCATCTTCTGAAAGGTCATGAGGATTTTAGGCACCACATTGATTATATCAACTAGAACCCAAGCCCATATTTCCAGGCTCTTAGAAAACCTAATTATTATGCTTATTTTACAAAGCCCACCATATGTAGTCTCATTCTTGATTGTGGAAAGTTATATTATACACTTAGGAAAGTTAAAACATATAAAGATATATTCTTCTCTTTTTATAAACCCTTTTTACTTTACATAGGGATTTATGATGAGCATAGTTAATATTGATAGAAAGTGGACTGATAGAAAGTGATCTTACTTTCTATTGGGAAAGATTATAAAGATATGAGAACTAGTGCACCTTGACTGAGAAACAAAGAAACTCTTTGAGAAAGCAGCTCAACCAGTTTTATGAGAATAAATTTAGGAATTAATTAAAGTAGCTTTATAAGATATATTTTTAGAATAATGTTAGAAATATTATCCTATTTAGAATTTTGGTTTAGATTTCCTCATCAAAATACCACTAACAGTCTTCACAGAAACGGAAAACAATACTAAAATTCTTTTGGAAGAATAAAAGACAGTAGTCAAAGCAATCCTAAGATTAAAAAAAGAGCAATACTAGAGGCATCACAAAACCTGACTTCAAATTATACTACAGAGCTATAGTAATAAAAACTGAATGGTACTGGCATAAAAAACAGATACATTGATCAATGGTACAAAATAGAAGACACAGAGACAAATCCACATATTATCATTCATCTTATTTTTCTTTTTGGGGGGTGGGTACCAGCAATGAAACTCAGGGACACTTGACCACTGAGCCACATCTCCAGCTCTTCCTTCCTTCCTTCCTTCCTTCCTTCCTTCCTTCCTTCCTTCCTTCCTTCCTTCCTTCCTTCTTTCTTTCTTTCTTTCTTTCTTTCTTTCTTTCTTTCTTTCTTTCTTTTCTTTCTTTCTTTCTTTCTTTCTTTCTTTCTTTCTTTCTTTCTTTCTTTCTTTCTTTCTTTTTCTTTCTTTCTCTCTCTCTCTTTCTTTCTTTCTTTCCTTTTTTGTACTTTATTTAGAGACAAGGTCTCACTGAGTTGCTTAGCACCTTGCTTTTACTGTGGCTGGCTTTAAACACGGGATCCTTCTGTCTGAGCCTCCCAAACCTCTGGGATTACAGGCATATGTCACCATGCTCAGCATCAGTCATCTTGTTATTAACAAAGATGCCAAAAATGTACAATAGAGAAAAGACAGCCTTTTAAACAAATAGTGTGGAAAAACTAGTTATCCACATGTACAGAAATCAAATTAGAGCCTTTCTCTCACCCTGCACAGAATTAACTCAAGATGCATCAAAGAACTAGGAAAAGGAACAGAAACTATGCAACTCCAAGTAGAAAATATAGGGTGAAAATTCCAGAATATAGGATTTTTTCCTCTATAGCTTTACAGGGAACAACCTTCTCAATAACATGCCTAAAGCTCAAGAAATAATGGCAATAGTTCATAAATGGTATGGCATCAAATTAAAAAGCTTTTAAAGAGCAAAGAAAACAGTTAGAAATGTGAATAGAGAACCTATAGAATGGGAAAAAAATCTTTTCTAGCAACTCTTCTGACAGAGTATTAATATCTAGAATATATAAAGAATTAAAAAACTTAATACCAAAAGCCCAATTAACCCAATTAATAAATAGGCACATAAATTAAACACAGAGAACTTAAAAGATGAAATAAAAATGGCCAACAAAAAATACATTAAAAAATGTGCAACATCATTTGCATTTAGGAAAATTCACATAAAAAGTACACTGAGATTTTATCTCACATCTATCAGAATGGTAGTTATCAAGAATGCAAACAATATTAAATTCTAGAGAGGATGTGGAGAAAAGAGAACACTTTTACACTATTGGTCATATTGTAAAGTAGTACACCTACTTCAGAAATCAGTATGGAGTTTCCTTAAAAGACTATGTGGAACCACTCTAAGACCCAGCTATACTAATTATTTAGTATTTATCCTAAAGAATTAAAGTCATTATGCTATAGTGATACTTATTTATAGCAGCAAAATCTACAAGAGCCAAACTATGGAAACAGTGTAGGTGTCCACTAATATATTAATGGATAAAGAAAATGTAATATATATATATATATATATATATTATATATTATTCAGCCACAAAGAAAAATGAAAGTGTGTCATTTGCAAGAAAATGGATAGAAAAATGACACATTAGGTTAAATAAAATAAACCAAACTCAGCAGATTAAGAGCTGTATGTTTTCTCTCATATAAAAAAGCTATAGAGGAAAAAAGGAAAAAAAAGGTGGTGGGGGGGTGGAAGGTAGTGAAAATCAAAGGGACTTCAGTAGAGGAAAGGAATCAAAGGATGGAAAGAAGTGAGGGAGAGAGGAGTGTTGAGAAGTGATATTGGCCATATTATAACTTTAAATTGTGTGCAAATATGAATAGTAACAACATGCCCCATCATTATCTATAACAATCTACCAATAAAAATGTGGGAAAAATAAACTGTTACATCCAGTCAAGAAAATACTATTTGTTTCTAAAAAGACATAAGCTATTAAGATATGAAAAGATACAGAAGAAACACAATTGTATATTTGTAAGTGAAAGAAGTAAATCTGGTAGAGCTATTTTTTCTGATTTTAATTATATCACGTTCTGGAAAAGCGAAGGAGGGCTACATTAAAATGATGAGCGGTTGTCAGTGTTGAGTGGGAAAAAAATGATAAACAGGTGAAGCCTAGAGAATTCTCTTACCTTATGGCAGGTTTTTTTTTTTTTTTTGGTATGGTATTATAGTAGTGCATACAGGGCATACAGATCATTATCCATTTGTCTAAACTTATGAAATGTATATCAGCAAGAGTGAACCCTAATTTAATCTAAGAACTCTGGGCAATTATGCATAATTGTAGGTACATCCATGTGCTATTCTAGTGTGAAATGCTGATACTAGGGGCAGAAACTATGTGGGAAATTTATGTTTTTTCTGTTCAATTTTGTTGTGAAGTTAAAACTGCTCCAAAAAATTAGTTCAGGGTAAAACAGAAAATGCTATGTTTTGTGTATTTTATTACAATAAAAAATAATATTGAAAATGAAAAAAAAATTCATAGAATGTCTTCTATATAACTAACCTATATTTAGAAATATTTACCTATATCTTATATAATCTTAAAAGATGAACAATATCTGACATGATTTTATTTTATTTTATTGCTTAATAGGATTTGTGGCCCAGATCCTGTCTTATACTAGTTATGCCTTCAAGCCATAGTAGTATTATATAATGCCCTCTACACAAAAATATAAGATCATTTCAAGCAGATGTGTTTACTGCATTTAGAATATTGAGATGAGGAAATATTAGTTTCCTTCACTTCTTTTATCACCAAATTCTGAATTGTGCATTTATTTCTGGAGCTCTCATTTTAATGACAACCATAAATATCAAGTTCAGAGTGGAGCAATGAAAGTGGCTAGGAACTGTGAATACTTAATAATTTGAAGACTGGCTAAAGAAACTAAGGAATGAGTCATGGAAAAGGATAGCCATCTGCCCATATCTGTTCAAATAGGGGTATTGGACTTAATTATTTTTTCTTCTTCATATTCCACTCTATTAATAAAAAGGGCAAGTCTTTCACAGGATATTCAAGAAGAACAATTAAAATTATATTGTTCCATAGGGATGTAATTTTTATTTCATCATGGGTTATTAAGTGTATTATATTATTTTTGCCTTATCTATTAAAGTTTCTGAAAACAAATACTATCTTTTTGTTTCTATGGCAATACCTTGACATTTCCTTTCACAGTTTCTTGACCTTTATTAATATTTCTGGAGGAAAAAAAATCTTTGCTAAAATGTTTGCACCAAGGTCATACTAAAGTATTTGATACATTACCCAATATTCAAAGTCTTTTGTTGTGGTTTTATTTCTTTGACATTCCCATTATAATGGAGACAATTAATTGAAGCATCAAACACTTGGCTATAAAGCTAAAGGATCTTGGCTTAATTGTCAAAGTCTTTTGAATGAGAACTTCTCAGCATTATATCCCCTTATTAACACAGGACGTATTCTGAATCTGTTATTATTATTATTATTATTATTATTAGTTTGACCATATTGAATCTTATTTTTGAAGATAGAATATAGTAATTGCTGTTTTAAAAAGTTTTGTTTATGGAATTATGTATCTGATATTTTGCTAGATGATTGATTGCCATTTCCATTTATCTGCGATGAGGAAAATATTAGACATATAAGAAATAAAAAGTAAAAACTCTGAGATAATATTTAAATCCTACATTTGAATAGACATAATATTCAACAACTTCCTTTAACACACTGGAAACATCAAATTAATCTAAAAAGTAATTTTTCTGTATAATTCATATTTCAGTGTTTTTATTAAGAATAAACCCAAGAACTCTAGCCAATTTCAAACAAATAATCTGTATCAGTAAGTTTCAGAAGATTGAAAGGGTGAGAAAAGAAACAGAATAATAACTGTTTATCAAGTCTCAAGGAGCTGGGCATATAGCTCAGTTGGTAGAAAGTTTAGCTCACATGTTCAGGGCCCTGGGCGGATCTACAACACTGAAAACAAACAACAGTCTTTAAGATGTTTACAAATGAATGAAGAACAAGAGCAAACGATACATTAATTGGATTTTTAACAGATCATATGCCAACTGCCAATAATGTTAATGTGTAAAAAGTGGCCTTGAGCCAAACTTTGTGCCCTGTCTGACACAGAATGCACTCTCCAGCTTATGAGATAAAATAAAGGATATTTGACATCCAAGAATTTAGGTTGACAGATCTGATTCACCCTTTTTTGGGAAAAATAAAACCATATATCCTTCAAGTTCAGATGTCAGTTAATAAAAAAACAATTCCTATAAATAAATGGTTTCTTGTTATTTCATCTATTTTCCTGCCTGCTTCAGGATGAGACTGTCACAACACATATTTTAGAAGAGAAATCTCAGTACAAATCCATGTCTTAGAAGTAAAGATGATCTGTCAAAAACCAGTCCCATAGCGTTATAGTTTTATGAAAAATGGGAAAATATATTTTAAAAAAAAAACTCAGTAGGGAAAATGAACTTTGGAACTGTCTAGATTGTTGAGAAAAGCATAATATCCTGCCACCAATACACTCATACACACACACACACACATATGTGTGTGTATGTATGTGTGTGTGTTTATATATATATATATATATATAATTTGTAATTTATATCTAATTTTTATTAATAAGTATGTGATATGTGTATCTATAAGTTTCTGGTTATGGATAGGTTTATAGTTGAGTTTTTTATTTATAAAGTTATGTTAAAGTTCTTTTTATATATAATGAGAAATATAATTCTAAAATCCCATCTTGACAATATCCTTTAAAATTTCTCTGTGGTTGTGGTTTACATAGTTAGTTGTTGAGTTCCTAATGAGAGAATACTCAAATTCCATGTCTTTTTATTTTTATTTAAATAAAAACTGTCTATGTCTATAGAAAGAAAGAGTGAAAGACTGGGTATTTCTTACACAGTGTTGATGGCAAAAATCAAAAGAAAATTTAGTATTTATTGACACTAAAAGTAGAGAGAGAGGTATTCAATAAAACTTGGTAGTAAAAAGACTAATTGTTAGGGGAAAACATGCTTGGGATTACATAATTATATTTTAAAGTTTCAATAATTGCTGGCTGTGGTGGCACATACCTTTAATCCTAGAAGGCTGAGGCAGGAGGATCATGAACTCAATGCCAGCCTCAGCAACTTAGCCAGGCCCTAAGTAACTCAGTGATACCCTGTTTTTAAATTAAAAAAAAAAAAAAAAAAAAAAACAAGGCTGGGGATATGACTTAGTGGTTGATCGCCCCTGGGTTCAATCACCAGTAATTCAATAATTTTTACAGTCACTGAAAACAAGGAAATTTATGTTACATGAGATATTAGATATAATACTATATGGAAAAATTAAAATACTTATTATTTTTATTATTATTATTATCATCATCATCATCATCATCTCCAGAATCTTAATCTATAATTCCTTGCTTCATACTTTAAAACTCTCTGAAATTATAACTTTAATATAATTCTTCTGTGGTTTATATTTGGGTCAAAACTCTGACAGCAACAGAAACATATACCTGGGATGTATTGGTTGCAATAGTTGCAATAATAATAGTAGCGAAAGTAATTGTTTATTATTGGTATTGATTCTTCTGAAGTGCTTTTACTTCCTTGTTAATCACACTGAAATCCCAGGGAATATTAGTATGCAATAGGACAACAAAAAAACAAGTAATGTCTATGGTAAACCAATAGCTTATCACCAATAAGCAGTGCTTTTCTTCTTAAAGATTTATGTACATGATTATTGTATGAGGTAATACATGAAGTTTATTTTTCTTAAGACTCTTGAGAAAGAAATAACAGGGTAAATTGTGAAAAGTTTAGTACTACTTAATTTTTAAAATGTCATCATCTGACATGGACAAGGTTAGTCCCAGGACTGCCCAACCCATCAGCAGACCATGCTGGACTCCAATCCCAGTCATAGAATGACCCCACCAACCAGCTGTCCCACCCAGAGCCCAGAACCTGGCCCAGGATGGCCCAGCCAACTGGCAGAACCACTCTGGACCCCAGACCCAGGTCTATGACCACCCCACCGACCCATAAGGGAGGCAAGGATAAAGTTAGTTATCAGGACTACCCATGACCAACAGCATACCCAAGATGGAACCCAGGCAGGCCTACCACACCTCCATCTTGGGACCCTGTAGCCATCATCATAGCTCTCCCAGTGTAGTAGCTTTTACTTTGGGACAAAAGATCAGGCCTGGAGGCAGCTTCACCTTGGAACAAGCAGCACAAAGCCTTGTAAGGCCTACCATTTCAGCCCCATCTCTGAAAGTGGTTGCATCCATCTTGGGACAACCCCACTGCTATATTGAGTTATCTCCACTATTGTCACCACTACCTTTAGTTGCAGTGGCATTTTTCATGGGACACCAGTTGGGGTCCATAGGCTAACAACAAGGTGAGATACAGGTAATCTGCAGGGACACTGTAAGTTTATAAGGTAGAAACTGTAATACATCAGATCTGCACTGCAAGAAACAAAGAAAAATAAACAACATGAAAAAACAAGGGAGGAAACTGTCCTAAACAAACCAGAACACTAAATAAGAGAATCCATGGACAGTGAATTTGATGAAATATGAGAAAGGGATTTCAGAATGCACAAAATTAAAATGATCTATGAATTAAAGAATGACCTAAGTGAGCAAATACAGGCAAAAATTGATCACTCCAACAAAGAGATAAGAGAGCAAATACAGGCAATTATTTATCACATCAAGAAAGACATAAGGGAGCAAATACAGGTAGCAAAATACTACTTCAATAAAGAGATTCTGAAAAAAAAATCAAAAATCCTTGAAGTGAAGGAAAAAACAAGCAAACAAACAAACAATAACTAAATAGAAAGCATCACCAACAGACTAGATCACTTGGAAGACAGAATGTCAGATAATGAAGACAAAATATACATTCTTGAAAATAAAGTTGTCTACACAGTGAACATGGTAAAAAACCATGAACAGAACATCCAAGAATTATGGGATAATATCAAAAGAACAAATATAAGATTTATTGGGATAGAGGAAGGCCCAGGAGATTCAAACCAAAGGAATGAACAATCTCATCATTGAAATAATGCCAGTAAATTTCCCAAGCATGAAGAATGAATTGGAAAATCAAATACATGAGGCTTACAGGACACAAATTGTACAAAATTACAACAGATATACTGCAAGACACATTATAATGAAAATGCCTAGCATGCAGAATAAGGATAGAATTTTAAAAGCCACAAGAGAAAGAAAAAAATAAGATCACATATAGGGGGAACCAATTAGATTATGTGCAGATTTTTCATCCCAGACCATGAAAGCTAGAACATCCTGGAGTAATATATACAAAGCTCTGAAAGAAAATGGATGACAACCAAGAATCTTATATCCAGCAAAGTTAAGCTTTAGAGTTTAAATAAAAAACCTTCCATTATAAACAAAAGTTAAAAGAATTTACAACTAGAAACCCTGCACTATAGATAATCCTTGGAAAATATTCCATGAGGAGAAAATGAAAGACAAAAATGAAAATCAGCGAAGGGAGGAAAAATTAATGAAAGGAGAAACCAAGTCAAACTGAATAAAAAAAAATTAAAAATGCTGGGAATAAAAATTATGTCTCAATAATAACCCTGAATATTAATGGTCTAAACTCACCAATCAAAAGGCATAGACTGGAAGATTGGATTAAAAACAAAAAAAGACCCAACAATATGCTGCTTTTAAGAGACTCATCTCATAGGAAAAGACATCCACAGACTGAAGATGAAAAGTTGGGAAAAAACATACCACTCACATGAACTATGGAAACAAGCCAGAGTTTGCATTTCATATCAAAGTAGACTTCAACTCAAAATATCAAAAGGGATAAAGAAGGACATTACATAATGACTACGGGAACCATACATCAACAAACATAACAATTATAAATATATATATATGCCCCAAACAATGGAGCATGAAACAAACTCTTCTCATGTTTAAGAGTCAAATAGACCACAACACAATAATTCTGAGTGACTTTTACACACCTCTTTCACCTCTTGATAGATCTTCCAAACTACCCTTCACTGTATCAAATCATAATGGAGTGAAAGTAGAAATCAATGATGAAATAAAAAAATAGAATCAGAGGAGATTAAAAAAATCAGAGGTAAATAAGAACACTGATACAACATACTGAAATCTCTAGGACCATATAAAGGAAGTACTAAGAGGAAAGATCATTGCATGGAGTTCATTCCTTAAAAGAAAAAAAAAAGTCAACAGACAAGTCACTTAACATTACACCTCAAAGCTCTAGAAAAAAAGAAGAACAAATCAACACTTAATGGAGTAGAGATAGGAAATAATTAAAATCAGAGCTGAAATCAATGAAATTGAAACAAAAGAAACAATTGAAAAAATTGACAGAACAAAAAGTTGGTTCTTTGAAAAAATAACAAAATTGATAAATCCTTAGCCATGAAAATAAAGAGAAGAAAGAAAACTCAAATTACTAATATCCATGATGAAAAAAGAAATATCACAACAGAAATACAGAAGATAATTAGAAACTATTTTGAAAATTTTTACTTTAATATACAGAAAATATCTAAGGATCGACAAAATTCTAGAGTCAACTGAATCAGGATGATATACACAAGTTAAAGAGATCAATTTCAAGCAATGACATAGAAAATACCATCAGAAACCTGCCATCCAAGAAAAGCCCATGACCAAATGGATACACAGTTGAGTTCTATAAGACTTTCAAAAAAGAACTAATACAAATACTCCTAAAATTATTTCAGAAAAAGAAACAGAAAAAGAGGGAACACTTTCAAATTCATTCTATGAGGCTAATATCACCCTGATTTCAAAAGCAGACAAAGACACATCAAAGAAAGAAAACTTCAGACCAATCTCTCTAATGAACATAGATGCCAAAATTCTTAATAAAATTTTGGCAAATCAAGTACAAAAAACATATTACAAAGATAGTGTACCACAATCAAGTGGGGTTTATTCCAGGAATGCAAGTTTGGTTCAACATACAGATATCAATACATATAATTCATCACATCAATAGACTTAAAAATGAGAATGATATGATTATATCAATAGATGAAGAAAAAGCAATTGATAAAATACAACACCCCTTTATGTTCAAAACACTAGAAAAACTAGAGATTACAGAATATATCTCAACATTATAAAAGCTATCTATGTTAAGCCCCAGGCCATCATTGTTCCAAATGGAGAAAAAAATTAAAGCATTTCCTCTAAAAACTGGAACAAGACTGGGATGCCCTCTTTCACCATTTCTAATTAACATAGTTCTTGAAACTCTAGCCAGAGAAATTGGAAAGATGAAAGAAATTAAAGGGATACACATAGGAAAAGAAGAACTCAAACTATCACTATTTGCCAATGACATGATTCTATACTTAGAGGATCTAAAATATACCACCAGAAAGCTTCCAGAACTAATAAATAAATTCAGCAAAGTAGGAAGATATAAAATCAACACTTACAAATCAAAGGCATTTCTGTACATCAGTGACAAATGCTCTGAAAGAAAAATTAGGAAAACTACCTCATTTATAATAGCCTCAAAAAAAATACTTGGGAATCACTTAAAGAGAGAGGTGAAATACCTCTACAATGAAAACTACAGAATACTAAAGAAAGAAATTGAAGACCTTTGAAGATGGAAAGATCTCCCTTGTTCTTGGATAGGCAGAATTAATATTGTCAAAATGACCATACTACCAAAAGCACTACACAGATTTAATGAAATCCTAATCAAAATCCCAATGATGTTTCTCATAGAAATAGAAAACGCAAACATGAAATTCATCTGGAAACATAAGAGACCCAGAATAACCAAAGCAATCCTTAGGAAGAATGAAGCAGGTGGCATCACTACACCAGATCTTAAACTATACTACAGAGCAATAGTAACAAAAAAGGCATTGTATTTGCACCAAAATATACTTGTAAACTAATGGTACAAAATAGAGGACACAGAGACAAACTCACATAAATACACTTATCTCATACTAGACAAGGATGCATAAAATATATATTAGAGAAAAGATAGCCTTTTGAATACATGGTGCTGGGAGAACTGGAAATCCAAATGCAGCAAAATGAAATTAAGCCCCTATCTCTCAAACCTCAACTCAAAATGGATCAAGGACCCAGGAATTAAACCAGAGACCCTGCATCTAACAGAAGAAAAAGTAGGTCCACATCTTCATCATATTGGATTAGGTCCTGACTTCCTTAATAAGATCCCATAGCACAAGAAATAAAATCAGGAATCAATAAATGGGATGGATTCAAACTGAAAAGCTTCTTCTCAGCAAAAGAAACAAACTGTGAGGTGAATAGAGAGCCTACAGAATGGGAGCAAATTTTTACCACACACACACATCAGATACATCATTCATCTCTAGGATATATAAAGAACTTAAAAAACTTAACACCAAAAAAAATGAATGGACACTTCTCAGAAGATGATATACAATCAATCAACAAATATATGAAAAATTGTTAAACATCTCTAGCAATTAGAGAACTGCAAATCAAAACTACTCTAAGATTTCATCTCACTTCAGTCATAATGGCAGCTATTGAGAATACAAACAACAATAACTCTTGGTAAGGATGTGGGGAAAAAGGAACACTCATACATTGCTGATGGGACTGCAAATTGGTGCAATCAATATGGAAAGCAATGTGGAGATTCCTTGGAAAACTTGGAATGGAATCACCATTTGATCCAGCTATCTCACTTTTTGATTTATACTCAAAGGACTCTAAAATGGCATACTACAGGGCACAGTCACATCACTGTTTATAGGAGCACAATTCACAGTAGCTTAATTGTGGAACCAACCTAGATGCCCTTCTATAGATGAATAGATAAAAAACTTGTGGTATATATACACAATGGGATTTTACTCAGCATTAAAAGATAATAAAATCATGGCATTTTCAGGTAAATGGATGGAGTTGGAGAATATTATGCTAAGTAAAATAAGCCAGTCCCCCAAAACCAAAGGCTGAATGTTTTCTCTGATATGTGGATGCTGATCCATAATTGGGATGAGGAGGAGGCATGGGAGGAATGGAGGAACTTTAGATAGGGCAAAGGGAGGGAGGAGAAGGCAGGGGTCATGGGGATAGGAAAGATGGTGGAATGGGATGAACATCATTACCCTAAGTACATGTATGAAGACACAAATAGTGTGATTCTACTATGTGAACAACCGGAGACATGAAAATTTGTGCTCTATACCTGTAGTATGTATTGAAACGCATTCTGCTGTTATGTATAACAAATTAGAGTAAATTAATACATTTTAAAAAAGAAAAGAGAAATAAACAAAAAACAAATACTTTATTCTAAATTTTAAATGACAAATTAAATTCCCTTAATTTTATATAGTCATTAACTTATAATCTGGGAAGCATGCTATTTTTTATTTTATACTAAAAAGACAATCTAATATGTATTAGAAATATATATTATTTATTTCAATTTTCATAATTCATTTTGTATTCAAACTTCATTAAAAATTTGGTTCAATAAAATAGTTATAAAATCCTCCCCAAAATGTCACCATCTGCAAACTATAGATGCTTATTGGCATAACTTTCTCATAATGAAGTTTATTTCACACAAACACAGAGGTGAATGTGTTTATATGAATTTCTTATCTGCCAAATTAGTTACATATACACAGCCAAATAACACTGATAACTTATAAGTGAGAAAAACAACAAATTTAATATTAATTATATGCTTAACTACAGCTAAAACACTCTTCTAATTGTGCTGCTCATTTTTAACCACTTAATTCTCAGAACAAATTTATGATAGATTTTCTTGTCATCATTAACTAAAATAAAAGAAACAGACCCAAAGACATGGAATAATTCATGCAAGGTCAGACCTTTTGCATCTGTGGAAACAGAATATAATTGAGACCTTCTAGCTCAATAGTTGCCTCTGTTTACCTTTATGATGGTTCTTCTGAAAATGTCAAATTACCTTAAAACTGGGCTGAAGCTAACTCTAAATAGTGAGTCACTATTTATAATACTACAACCTATTATCAAACAAGCTGAAGCCTTCACTTAAGTGAATAATCATTAGCCAATCAGAAGAACCAACTTATCAAATATAATAGTCAGAGGCCTAGTTGTAGCTACTCATATGTTTTACAGGAGCAGAGTATAATATAACATACATTAAAAACCAGGTCAAATCATGATATTCAACAAATAATAATATAAAATGTATCAATATCATTAAAATCTTAACATAAGCTTATAATGATTCCATAATAAGTGTCCTAATTAATTGTGAACAACTAAATGTTAATAAGTAATACAGATTTTGAGACATACTATTTGAATACGTACTTTTGATCAGAGAAGGAGGCAAATACCCTGGGAAGTATGCTGCTTTGCAGTATTTTCCATTGAACTAACCTTGGAACTGTATTTTCTCTAGTTTTTTTCCCTATTCAATCCTGTTCCTTACAAAGATTAAAAAAAGCAACACTATCAGTACCATCCCCACCCCATCAAAACTTATGTGATATCTGGAAGGTGAGACTGAAGCACAGTCATTATTCACAGAAGTTCTGTTCAGTGAAACATGGTGATACACACTGTTTGGTCATGAGACCAATTCTAAGCTATTAGATATGGAGCTTTCAGATAGCTTATTCCCTCTTCTCCTCCAAATCTTGTTTACCTTCCAGAGTGATGGTCCTCTAGATGAATAGGAACACCAGCAGACACTGACACAAATTCACAACAATCAGTAGTTCCATAAATCTTTCTGTAAATCTCTACAAAAACTTCCTTTTATATTCTTCATATCAACATATGAATTATTGGCTATAAAAATTTAGTATCAAATATGAATTAGTCCAGAGAAGGACTAAATAGTGTGATTGTCTTAAGTTCTTCAAATCCCTGACAGTTCTTCTGTTCCTAGAGTCCTTTTACAATTGTATAAGGGCTAGTTTTTAAATATATTCCTAGTACAATATGCTAAGTATCCTTCCTTTCCTTTCTGAACTCTGACAATAGTAGGACTGTTTCAAGTAGTTCCAGCAACTACTTGTTAAAGATGAGAGTCTGTAAATTTTTCTCTTATTCAACTAGATTCAAAAGCACAATGATACTGTAATCAGTGGTATACTAGCAAATGGAATTCATGAGAAACAAATGCAAAAGTTACTTGAATTGTCACCCATAAACACTTGTATTATTGTGCAAGGCTTTAGGAGACAAAAATGCTGCTACAATGGCATATTTTTGTTGAAATAGAGTAGAAGGCTTGCAAAGGTTAATTGTTTGCTATTAAGTGTGGGGAAAAATTCACAGAGAAATATAGAAAGCTCAAGAATCTATAATCACAGCTTACTAAGGAATCAGACAATGTATAAGATATTTCTGGAAGATATTCTTTTCTCCCTCTAGGGAAAGAGTTGAGAATTTTGAAAACTAGTCTCTAAATTAATATTTTGATTAGCTACTTTGCAATGCAAATTGAGTTTCCATTCTCTTAGGGTCTTTTTCTTAAAAGTATGCATTGATTATAAAGGAATAGGACTTAGGAAATTGGAATTGAGATATGGGGGCAAAATTCAATGAAGCAGGATATTTTACTCAATTTATTGCATTCCTCTGAACAAAAGATCTTAAGAAAACAATTCTAAGGAGAAAAACTTTATTTGGGTTTCATGGTTTCAGGTGTTTTCACAGTCCACAGATGGCCCACTCCATTCCTCTGTACCCAAGGTGAGGCAAAACATCAAGGTGAAAGTGTGTGGCAGAGGAAAGCAGCTCAGGATATCACACCAAGAATTAGAGCCAGACTCTGCAGAACAGACAAAATTCAAATCCCAAAGGCTCACCCCTAATGACTCACCTCCTTCAGTCACACCCTACCTGCCTCTAGTTACCACTCAGTTAATACCTATTAGGGGATTAATGTACTCATTAGATTAAGATTCTTATAAACCAATCATTTATCTACAATCTTTGTTGCATTGTCTCATACATGAGCTTTTGGGGGATACCTCACATCTAAACCATAACAGAGGAAAACTTAAATACTTAAATTCTTTCAAGATTATCATGTCTGGAGAATCCCTTCTAATCCTGTGTTAGGTATTTAGCATTTCCTTGACCAAAGATTTCAAATAACCTCTTCTGTGGAGGTTGCCTTAAGAGTATTGACCCTTGTAAGCTACTATCACAAACAGGTCTTATCTTACCACCATTCTCAAGAGTATCTTTGGAGGTCAAAGTTTAGTTGTACAAAGTAGCCTTAGAAGATGCAAATAGTTTGCCAGGGTATATTCAAAGAATCCTTGAGAATATATATCTGGGTACTAATACTACAAGTATTTTTTTCAGGGTAAAAGGTTTATAATGTTGAATTGTGTAAAATCTATTGTGTAGATGAGTGAACCAATATATTAACTCATGTGTCTGGAAAGAGGCATTAGAGTTTGCTTGATTTGTTTGTCAAAACAAAAGAAGGGCTATTTTAAGTGATTTGAGACCTCCTAACTTCCTTGGAACATTGTAGCAAACACTATCCAATTGCTCAAGGAGATCAGAATGTTAGAACACGTACAGTATGCATGACTTGTTAACTGTCCTCTTTATCATTTGGAACTCAAAGCTTTGAAAAATGTACTAATAAGGAAACAAAGGCAACAAAGACCTTAAGCACTCTGTCACGAATTTTTCTTTGGATAGGAATTACATAGAGAAACACTTTTAAATTGAATTCCTACATATGATTGAAATAATGTGCTTGATCTCAGAACAGCAGATGACAAGTACTGGCATTTAGTCCTCATAGACATTGTAAGCGTGGCTTCTGCTGTGTCCGAAAAAGACAAATATTGCTCATTATGATAAACTTACAATGATTTTTGTGTTAGTTAATTTGTAATGTTGAATGCAAGACTGAAATAAATGGACATCCTACAAAAACTGTGTTTAGTTTATACTAACAGAAGAATTATATGCAATAATAAAGAGGAGTCCAACATGACAGAATGCAATAAAGAGTTGTAACTCTTTGGCTAAACTTGAGCAGGTTCACAGAGAGATCTGTGAAAGGAGTGGTTGGGTCCCACTTGAGTAAAGACTGGTACAGCAGAAAATATTGTATCATATTTTACCCTACCCTTTTTCAAGGGAATGCATAGTCATTTATAAAAGTGTTGATGAATTAGAGAAGTGGAAATAATAAGATGTTTACCAAAATTTGAACTTATCTCTAAACTAACCTAAATACTGAGAATTTAAAAAAAAAGTGCCAATCTGATCAAGCTGTCAGAGTATAGACTTTCAAAGTCAGATAATTGAGGATCTTTTGGATCAATAGATTCCTAAACTTACCTCCATTATTATTTATCTACCTCTGGAATGCACAGGTGGATTTGACATGCTTAGCAATTAGAAAAGTGTCCATATGGCCTTCTTGACCTTTGGATTGGCTTTAATGGAGGGAAAATGAGAAGTCACTACAGTGTCTTCTTTATACCAAATAAAATTAAAAGGAGTACTAATATATTTAAGATACCATGTAAATTGGTTCTGTCTTGATGAATTTGAAGATGTCAGGGTTGGTAAAACTTTCCATTTTGATTTCACATATTATATATACTAATTTTGCCACAACTACGATGGTCATTTTGATAACAACTCTCAGTGTCTATATGTTCCACTTAATTCTGCTCCTTGGAGTTATAAGCACATCAATTGCCAGTATGTATGTGGCCACAATTATTAATGGTATTAAATAGATTATAGAACTAGTATAAGTGCTTACTAATTATACAAGAACTGTTCATATTCAAATTAATTTTAGAGTCTCTGATAGTTTAAAAATAAAGAACCAAATTATTTTGACAGTGATCCCATTGATAAGTATGTTCTCTACTCCTTTTCCTGAAATATGGTTTGATTGCATATTATTTGACTTACAAAATAAAATGGAAGTGAGAATCAATGACTTTCAGCCCTGGTTCATAATAGGCCATGGATCTTTCCACTGGCTCTTGTGACACACTTATTCTTGGTAAAATGCCTAGGATGATCTTGATAGAACACATCCTTTATGTCATGTGATGTCCAAGCCACATTGAGAAGTTACATGTAAGTTAAAGATTCCTCAATCACTCCACTCCAGACACCACTCATGTAAATGAAAATGCTGTCTTTCTACTAAACACTCCATCATGAGCTCTTGTAGTACCTTGATACTTATAACAACTCAAGTTGGAATCTTTACAAATAAATCCCCATGCTTCATGGAGTATAGAAGAGTCATTTTCATGCAGCTACATTTTTAATAACTGGTTTTCTGGGTGGGAGGAAGGAAAGAAGAAACCCTGTTTTTTTGCATTTTCTAATTTCATGGTGGGTAAATATCACCACCACAGCCATTAGATAATTTCAAGCTACCTATGAAGTATCACTGAGCATGAATTTCAGAAGAAATACACACAAACAGCTTTCTCTAGTCAGTTAAGACCTCTCTAGCACACCATTGAAAAGTTGTGAATTTATGAATCACAGAATGTATGCATATAATATAATCTTTTTTTATAAGTAGCATTAAATGCTGAAGGAGTTTGTTATAGAGAAATAACTCATGGAATAGGCCTTAGGATATCGTATGTCTCTACTCAGTGTTATATTCCTTGCCCAAAGTATAACTTGTTCTTTAAAAAACAACAAAAACCTCATAGTGTCTACATTTTCCTTCTATCAAAGACATTATATATGTAGCATGTGATATTCATTACTCTGTAACATTAAATTATACTTTCTTTAAAAACCAACCTAACAAACAAAAAACAAGAATACATTTTCATGCCTTAATTGCTGTGTCTGCCTGGAAGTCTTTTAGCTGCATTTTCCTGATATTTCAGCCATATGGTTGCAATAGTCCCACATTGCCTGCAGTGATACATCCCAAGACCTCCTAGTAGATGACCAAAGCCACAATAGAACTGGACCTTGTGTGGACAATACTTTTCTCATCATACATACCTGCCTATTATAAAGGCTAAATTATAATTTAGCCACCTAAGAGAGTAACAACAACTAAAAATAAAGTAAGACAATTATAACCATAATAAAATACACCATAATAAAAGCTATGTCAATGTGGCATCTCTCCTTCTCTCCCTTCTCTTTCTTAAAAAACCTTTTATTGTGTTGTGCTCACCATTCTTTTATTGATGGTTAACAAACTGCAGAAAGAAAAATTATGGGTAAGGGTGACTATTGTATTAGAAATATCACCCAAGATGTCAAACATATCCAGATGATAACCATAAAAAGGAATTATCTAATATTTGTAACAATCGAAAAGGTCACAGGAGGTAAATTTCCTACAACTCATTGTGTACAGAACGAGGCATATTCATAAACACACAAGCATATTAGAGTGTCTGATAGTTTTCAAAATTTGACAGCTGGTATTTAGAATAATTCCAAAGTAGGAAATGTTTGCTATTTTTTTCTTTTTCTTTTGACTACATTTTTCTTAGGACGGTGTTACTAAACAAGCAGCAGTTTGATATGCATAATGACCTCCTGTCTTAGTAAAAAAAACACACAAGTACAATATACATTCAGCAAATAAAACAGTATGTGATGAAAAAGACATACAAATGCATTAAATTAAGCCAGTCATAAAATTATAAAATGTAAAATATTTGCTCTGAGAATGTATAAACATCTTAAATCTTCTTCAAGATGTCTAAAAAGCAAAATAAGAAATTTATACCATATCCTTGTTAATGCATCAGACTATTATTTTTTTTTCTTTTCAGTTGGTAATGGACCTTTATTTATGTATATGTGGTGCTGAGAATCGATCCCAGTGCCACACACATGCTAGGCAAGCACTCTACAATTGAGCCACAACGCCAGGCCCAAGTTGTTACTTTTTAATGGTAAGACAATATTTTAAATTTAACTACATTTGAGAACATTTACAATATTCATGAAACTTAATCAGAGCAATTCCATTTACAGTTTTGTTTTACATCTCAATAGGAAAGAATCAAAATTATTCAGGTCAAAATTAAAAAATCAAAAATATAAGACTGGACTGGTCTTGGGGGTGCACACCTATAATCCCAGCAGCTGGGAGGCTGAGGCAGAAGGATCCCGAGTTCAAAGGCAGCCTCAGCAAAAGTGAGGTGCTAAGCAACTCAGTGAGAACTTGTGTCTAAATTAAATACAAAATAGGGCTGAGGATGTGGCTTAGTGGTTGAGCCCTGAGTTCAATACCCAGTAGCCCCTGCCTTCATCGAAAAAAAACCTTAAGACTCTCAGGTGAGATAGTGGAGGATGCCTGTGATCTCAGCAACTGGGGAGACTGAGACAGGAAGATCGTGAGTTCAAAGTCAGCCTCAGCAACTTAGCTAGGCCTTAAGCAACTTATTCAGATCCTGTCTCTAAAACAAAACAAAACTACCCCCTAGGACTGCTGCTCAGTGGTAAAAACCTCATTTAGCATGATGGAAGATGCCCCTGGTTTCATCCCTGGCACCCAAACAAGCAGACAAGCCAACCTTAATTGTCGACATACAAACTCCAATTATTTATCTATTCTTTTTTTTCTGTCTTTGTTTGTTTGTCTGTTGTTGTTGTGCTGAGCATTGAATCCAGGACCTCATGGCATGGTAGACAAACACGCTGCCACTGAGCCTAACCCTTTTAAAATTTAATTTAAAATTTCTGCAGGACTGGAAATTTAACCCTAGGCCTCACATATGCTAGACCAGTAAGTGCCCTATTGCTGAGTTACATCCCCAGCCCACAGCCGAATATTTGGCATAAAGATCTTTGGCTGCAAGAAATGCATCAGACTATTATTTGGTCATCCATATCCTTTAAAAATGATCTGCTTATAATAAACTCATGGTCTTAATTCATTTTTCATCTCCTTTTTATATCAGCCAAATTCTATACTTTAGTTTCTCTGAATTTGCTCTCAACTTACTTGTGAGGCCAATATGTTTAGTCACATTAAAAGAGAGAAACAGATACAGTAATTATTTGGGGGACATTGTAGTGAAAGTAACAGGATTTTGGAAGGCAATCTAGTTATTAAGAACTGTATAAAAAAGAAAATAAGTCAAAGACAATATGTGCATGAGTCTGTTTGCCAAGTATCGTCTATGTCATTGTTCAAAGTAAAGTGGTGGCACCAGAGTGGTATATGTAGTCACCATCACCGATGTTACCGTTGGTGGGGGGGCTGGAGATATGCCTCAGTTGGTACTGTGCTTGCCTCTCATGCACAAGGCCCTGGGTTCAATCCCCAGCAGCAACACATACACATATACACACAAAAATTCACTGAGGTGACTGTTGGGTAGAGAAACAAAGCTAAAAGTATGCATGTGTTGGTGTTAGGACTTAAGGCAACTGCAAAGGAAATGTCATCCTAAAGACTCCAGTGGCACAGGCTTCTCAAAAAGTCTCTTATTCCCTTCATATCAGATATTTCATCCTCAGAAAGTCTTACTTAAATGCTTAAGGGACTTGACTGCTTAAAGTTATATATTAATCTTGACAGATAATCATACCTACACTTTTATAGTCAATACTTTCTCCTTAAAAGTGTGGCTGTTTCAGAGAAATAGAAAAGTCTCTATTTTCATTACTTTCTTAAAAGAAAGTGTACCTTGAGAAAAAATCTACAATTTCTATAAATACTCTTGAGCATTTTCTGTGCTGTGTTGTTAATATCTTCATTCCTGTGCTAGAGATACCATTGCCAGTGTACAAAAGAAGGTTAAATTGTATGCCTGGGTAGATAATGGAATTTGCTTTCAAATTCAGTTTTTATCGGAGTTTTTTTTTCCCCTCTATATCATATTGCCTCATTTCTGTTTAATAATTTTTAAGCATAATCAAGAGAAAAGATATTTCAAATATAAATCTCTATTTTTTAATTTTAAATTTATTTTATTTATTTATTCTAATTTGTTATACATGACAGCAGAATGCATTTCAATTCATAGTATACATATAGAGCACAATTTTTCATGTGTCTGGTTGTACACAAAGTAGAGTCACACAATTTGTGTCTTCATACATGTACTTAAGGTAATGATGTCTATCTCATTCCACCATCTTTCCTACCCTCATGATCCCTTCCTTTCCCCCTTCCCCTTTGTACTATCTAAAGTTCTTCCATTCTCCATATTTTAACAAGTTGAAATATTATTTATGCTAAAATAATAAAAAAGCTCAAATTTATTTTAAAATATAATTTTCAGGAATCAAACCTGACATTTGTATGTCATCTGAAAACTCAGCCACACTGTTTTCAGTTACATAATGTAATCTATGAGTGAAAATATATTAAGTGGGTTATTGAAAATTATATGAAATATTAAGACTTTTGTTAAGAGTCTGTTTAAAGTAGTTTGTGATACTCAGTCTAAACACCCTATGGTTTCTCTGCATCATTCCAGATTTTGAGTTTTAAAAAATCATTAATAATAACCTCTCTATATGAGAACATATAATCCAAACCAAGGATTTCAGGTTCCACACTATTCATCTGTCTCTCCAGGATTCTTATTCAAATAAAACCATCTGAATTTCTATGGAAAGAAAAGGGAATCACAGTTATTCATAATCTTACCTTGAAACCAGGTGCTGGCTTACATCTCAAGTCTCAAAGACCCCTAGGCAGCCATCCCCTGCTCCCAAGAACACTGACCAGTGTGGTATAAATTCGTCTCCATACCATTATTTTTAGTCATGATGGCTCCCTCAAGTTTTAAACAAAAGATATCTCCTGAGGCTAAACTTCTTTATAGAAGATAGAAAACAAATTTTCTTTGCTCATTTATCCAAAAAACAACCCTTCATTCATACTCCCTAGTTTCTTTACTAATAAAAAATCACCTGACTCCTTCCTCACAAACAGCAGCATGGTAAGTGTATTGGTCTGCTTGGATGGCATAACAAAATACCATTGGCTGGGTGGCTTTAACAACAGAAGTGTATTTTCTCACAGTTCATGGGACTAAAAGTCCCAGATTAAGGTAATGACCAATTTACTTCTTGATGAAGTCTCTTCCTGCCTCCACAATGGCTGTCTTCTTGTTTGCAATGCTCTCACATGGCCTCTACACACACACACACACACACACACACACACACACACAATCTTTTACTTTTCTATAATGCCAATAATTCTATCAGATTAGGACTAGAATTTATTTTTCAGAATTTTTGTAAATGCGAATTTGATTTATTTAATGGACAAATAGGGTGAATATCCAGGTAGATCATGTATTTCATCTTGACTAAGTTTTTCATAAATTGACGTTTTAGAGTAATTGGTATATTTCTTCTAACTTGGCAAGTTGTTCATAGAATTGTTACTATCCTTTAAATGATAGAGTAAACAATAAAATCAACCATTTCATTTACAGTATTAGTGACTTACTTTTGCAATTGTCATTTTTCCATTACATTTCTTATTTCCTGTATAATTATATTGGATGTGAGTTTCTTAAAAAATATATATAATTGTGTTAATTTACATGGTATTCACTTTTCCAATTTTTTTGTTGTAGTTTTATTTATAAAGATATTTTAGGTTTTTACCAAAATTGAGAGGAAGGTACACATATTTCCCATACACTCTCTTTTTTCCCAAATATGCATAGTCTACTCCATTATCAACATCTCTTACTAGAGTGGTATGTATGTTACAACTGGAGAAGCTACATCATTATCATTTGGAGTCTATAGTTTAAATTAAAGTTAATTCTTGAGACTGTATATTCAATGAGTATTGACAAAATGTTGATTACATTTACCCACAACTGTAGACAGATAGAATAGTTCCACAGTTCTAAAAATCCTATGTGTTCTGCCTCTTCATCGATTCCTCATTCTGACAATTCCTGATATTTTACCACCCCCACAGTTTACCTTTTCCAGAACATCATGTAGTTGGACTCTTAGTCTATGTAATTTTTTTTTCAGATGGTCTTCTGAAAAACGTATTTAAGTTTCCTCTATAGTTGTTTGTGGCTTGATGAGTCATCATTTTTTAACACTGATTGATTTTTTTATTTGTCCATTCACTTACTGAAGAATAGCTTGGTTGCTTCTAAGATTTAGCAATTTTGAATACAGTTACTATTAATATCTATCTGCAGATTTTGTAGTGAAAATAAGTTTTCCAATACAAGGGGCATAATGGTTTGATTGTATGGTAACAATATCTTTGAATAGTAATGATAAAATTTTATATTTAATAAAGTTGCTAATGTGTTAACACTCAACTCTGGAAATTCATGTGTTGTTTTTGTTTCCTTTGGTTCTTGCTTCACTGCTTATATATATTCTTGAACTTGAACTGTTTTTTTACCAACTCAGCTTGCTATATTTATAACAGTTTTTATGGTGTTTATCTGTGTTGTTTTCTTAATAATGCTCTAGGTATTATCATATACATATATAACCTATGATTATCTAAAGATATCAAAGTTTTAGCACTTCTATTGAGTCCTACAAAATGAATCCTGGAGTTGTTTATCCTAAACCTATAATTATAATTATAGTGAAATATTTTTCTCTGCTCATTATCATATTTAATTTTAGTATCAAATAACAAATTTTAGTGTGTAAAATTGATGATGAGACAGAAATCTATCATTATTTTTGGACACTTTGTGTTTCTTTCTTTCTTTTATATATTTCTAAGCTTTCTGCTGTTTTTTCTTCTATTTATTATGATTTATGGGTAGGTATGATGATAGACCATTAGGTTTTTATTCTTCATCTGAGATTGGATTTATTCTTCTTTTATTTCTGAGAGATATTTCACTAGGTATATGATTCCCATTGACAGTTATTTTTCTTTCATTACTTGCAAGATGCCATGTTACTTCCTTTGCCTTTCATGGTGGCATGTGAGAATCCCAAAGACCTTGTTGTTTAAATTTTTCTTTATAGGTTATTTCATATTATTTATATAGGTGATTTTTGGTGTTCTTTTTTTCAAGGTCATTGATTATTTCATTGGTCATTGATTGTGGTTAAGCCCTTTTATTTTAAAATTTTTCATGTATTTTATTTTTTCAGTTTTATGATTTATAGTCAGTACTTTTTCTTATCTTCTATTGGTGTGCTGAGCTTTTTTATCTTTTTTCATTTATTTAAAATTTATTTTTAATTGGTTGTTAAAGTGTTTTGTTATGGTTAATTTAAAATATTTCATAGTTCAAAACTCTGATTCTTATCCCTATTGACATCTAGAGATTGTCTTTTCTCATCCAAGTTATGGATTTTTTGATTCTTGACATTATCAATTATTTCAGATTTTATTTTATACTTGATATTTTGGCTATTGTTCTGTACGGCTCTCTTTTTATTTATTTATTTGTTTGTTTGTTTGTTTATTTATTTATTTATTTGTTTTTAGGCAACTATTTATTCTGTTGAATATTATTTTGACATTTGGTAACTACAAAAGATTTTATACATCCATCTTTTTCCCCTAAGAGAAGACATTAAATGCTATTTGGATGATCTCTGGTTTTGCAGGAACTCAGTTCTGATGCCATGTTTTTGGCAGATGGCGTGACTTTATGGACAGTTTCTAGCTCTGGAATACACAAAGTTTTATCCCTTCTATTGAGTCCTACAAAATGACTCCTGGAGTTCTTTATCCAAAGCCTCTAAATATAATTTGTAGTGGAATATTTTCCTCTGCTCAATATTATATTTGATTTTGGTATCAAATAAAATTCAGTGTGTAAAATTGATGATGAAAGAGAAATCTATCTATTGTTCGCTTTATGACCCAGGGACTCTGTGTCACTGTAATATTGGATGCTTCATGAATAAACTGTTGGTTGAAAGAAAACCTCATAAACATTATTGTATAAGGAAAAAAAAACTGGCCTTTCTCAATTTTTTGCATAGTGTTCGAAGGTAATGATGAAATATCTCATGGTTTTCAAAATAAAAGAAACCTAAAGAGAGGTAAAATAATTTGTAGGAACTTCTTTCTATGATTCTCAAAGAAAACAAGATGATATACAATCAATCAACAAATATATGAAAGATTGTTCAACATCTCTAGCAATTAGAGAAATGCAAATTAAAATTACTCTAAGATTTCATCTCACACCTGTCAGAATGGCAACTATTAAGAACACAAATGACAGTAAGTGTTGGTGAGGATGTGAGAAAAAAGACACCCTTATACATTGCTGGTGTGACTGAAAATTGGTGCAGCCAATATGGAAAGCAGTATGGAGATTCCTTAGAATGCTGGGAATGGAACCACCATATGACCCAGCTCTCTGACAGCTTGGTCCAGCTTAAAATAGACTTAAGCTAGGACTTAAAAAGGACTTAAAATAAGTATACTATAGTAACACAACCACATCAATGTTCATAGCAGCACAATTCACAATAGCTAAACTGTGGAAGACTCTCTTTTTAAATCATTTACTTTATCAGGCAGTTAACCTGTTTAGGTTAGCAGGATTGATGCTACATTTCTAATTTGATTTTTATTTTAGATGATTCAATGCACTAAGAATTTTATTGATCAATTTGAAATGTATTTAATAAAAGTATTTGGGTTTTTGTCCAAAGTGGAAACATTAAAATTGGAATTATTTTTTTTCCGGGTAATGGGGATTGAACTCAGGGGCACTTGACCACTGAGCCACATCTCCAGCCTTATTTTGTATTTTATTTGGAGATAGGGTCTCATTGAGTTGCTTAGCATCTTTCTTTTGCTGAGTCTGGCTTTGAACTCGAGATCCTCCTGCCTCAGCCTCCCAAGCTGCTGGGATTACAAGCATAAACCACCACGCCTGGCAGGAATTATTTGTTGCCCCAAAATAGTATTGCCAGTATTTTCCACTTACTAAAAATCATACTTCCTAGTGGTAATATGATTACAACCAAAAGCCTCAGAAAAAATATTTTAAAAGTACATTTAAAAGCTTTGTCACTAAAATATACTGAAAGTATATTAATTCATTAATCTCACATACCTCTTTTACTTGTATGGAAAAAGATAGGATTTTGTGGATGACTTCTCACAATCTCCATTCATATGATGTATGCTTGTGATTTACATTTACAGAGTTAATGAATTATTGATATGTTTATTTTCTTAGTCCACTCTGGTCAGTCTGTCTCATGTTATATAACTCACTAATTCACTATTAGAATCTGTTGGGAAATTATCATGCATAAATAACTGGGCTAGATAATGAAAGGAAGCATGTTGGAGCCACCAGAGATCAACCAAATGTTTGGTGCATCAAGAGAGCTGAGGATTAGAAGATCAATACATGCAAAATAAAGACATGGCTGCAGTCAACAGCATGTCTCAGACTCCCTGTAAGTGCATTTATTTATTAAACACTACTTAGTACAGAAACACTCCAGTTCTGATTTACTGTATTCTTAATTTCAGCATTTCAAAATAGAATATAGTTCTAAAATTGGCAAACAGAATTATAGATGTATTGAACTTCCTCAGATTTCTTCTGGATTCTTTTCAGAATTCTCAACTAACAACTTGAGGTTTAACATAGTCCAGGGATCAATGGTAAATCCACAGAAGCAAAGCAGGAATGGTTTGATGGGCTGTCACTTTAAGAAGATAATGTTAGGGGCAAGGGTTGTGGCTCAGCAGTAGAGCGTCACAGTGCGAGGATATGGGTCAGCACCATATAAAAATAAATAGGCAGTATGTAGTGTCCCTCTTTATCCCTTTTGATTAACTTGGGCTTGAAATCTACTTTATTTGATATGAGTATGGACACACCTGCTTGTTTCCGAAGTCCATATGAGTGATATGATTTTTCCCAACCTTTCACCTTCAGCCTATGTATGTCTTTTCCTATCAAATGC
>NW_026000174.1:37139312-37162461 GCF_001458135.2 Marmota marmota marmota | reverse complement strand
TAATACAAGGGGGACAAATGAATGACAGTAGAGGGGGCAGAGAGAGAAGAGGGGAGGGGGTATAGTAGAGGATAGGAAAGGCAGCAGAACACAACAGACACTAGTATGGCAATATGTAAATCAATGGATGTGTAACTGATGTGATTCTGCAATCTGTATATGGGGTAAAAATGGGAGCTCATAACCCACTTGAATCAAAGTGTGAAATATGATATATCAAGAACTATGTAATGTTTTGAACAAACAATAAAAAATTAAAAAAAATAAAATAAAATAAAATAAATAGGCAAAATAAAGATATTGTGTCTAACTACAACCAAAAAATAAATATTCAAAAAGAAGAACCATAGAAGTATATCTGTAATCAATCTGTTTTTTAATAATACAATGGGAAATATAAAAAACATCCATCCATGGTAAAACATTTCTCCATTAAAAACGCTCTGCTTGAATTTCTAAGTGTATTTTGTTACTACCATTGCTTTTAAGTAGTACAATCAGTTTAGATCAAGGCATTTTATCATTTACCTTGTGATAACCTTTTACTGTATGTGGAAGTTTATGCAGATACTCCCAGTTGACAGTCCCTGATGCATACACTTGTAGCTTTCTTCCCTCTTTTAGAGGATACTGTTTCATATTCATTTGAATTTTTTTTCAGATACAGCTGCATCCATTCTTGTATTTAGGCAAAAAAATAACATGAGAAGCATCAAAGAGAGATTATTTAAACAACAACAACAACAAAAACAAAAACCTTCCATTATTTAGAATATGAAATTCTATTTGGTCCATTTAGGGTATTATACATATTTAAATTTTAAGATAATTAAACATCAAACTTCAGGTATGATATACTATTTGTTAAGTATATATCTTATTTCATTTCCAAAAAAAATTAAGTGAAATAACAGGTTTAAAACTAGAATGTATTCTTCTTAATTTTGGTTATTTAAGACTAAATCATAGTGAATTCTGTTTTCTGCTTCCTCATGTACAGAATTTGAAAGTTTTATGCATTCTCCTAAAAAGAAAGAAAAGTCTGAACAATTTGAAAAGTCAATAATTCTTCTTAGATTTGTAAGAATCATGAGGTAATGGCAAATCACTGCCCCCAAAGTTGGTCAGACAGGCGAATACAGAGAACAAATTATCAGAGCAGGATCTTCTGAAGGAACTAGTGCCTGGGTAGGAAGATGGAAATTTGATAGCTGGGGGCTCCCATGTGGGCAAGTCTGAGAGTTAAAATTCCAGGAATATAATGGAAAGTTTCATTGGCTCTATTGAGATCACATGCCAATCCTTACACCAATAATAGAGATTATGTGGATTGAATATTCTTATAAATGTATCTGGATTAAATTTCTGCCCCTTGTGTCTGTGGAGTGAAGAGGCACCATCATGTCAGGTTGAGGTACCATACCTATGTAGAGTGTGTTAAGATTATTCATCATAGAAAATGAGATGGATGTTTATTTCAATTAAATGGTGAAACAAAGTAAACAGTAAAACACAAAAAACAGTTCCCTGTATGTATTCATATTTAATTTTAAAAAAAATTAATATTAACTTAGAAAACATTCTTACCAATACTATTATAGAATATATATGCACATTTTTCTGTCTTTATTCATACTGCCACATTGTTTTGCCAAAGGATGATACATAATCCAGAAGCACATAGGACGCTTGAATCAATGATTTTCACATTAACTTCATCATTTTTAATATTATTTTACTTGTATATTAAAGTAATTTATGAAACTTATAACTCATATTTTAAAAACATTGTTTGAAACATAGTCTAGTAGATGCAATGAATAATTTTAGACACACAACTTCTGTATTATTATTTTTCATATTCATTGTTTCTTTATACCTTTAGTTCACTCAACTATTAAATGTTTGGTTTTGTATTCTGAAAATAAATAATCGATATATAAATGAGATTATCACATGTCTACCATTTAAGTTAATATACTTCTCCATTATAACTTTTTAAATGTATTAATACTTTATTCTGAAATTATCAGACAGGATGCAATCACTTACTGAGCTGTGGACTAAATATATATGGTAAACAAGAAGATCTACACAAATGTTTCATGGAGTTAATTGTGTTATTATACTTGTTTACATTTATATACTATTTATAGTAAACTATAAAATGGTCCCTTTTCTAATTTTTTATATAAATTTATATCTTTAAAACAATGTTTTTGCTGGGTGCACTGCTGCACATCTGTAATCTCAGTGGCTCAGGAGGCTGAGGCTGGAGGACCACAAGTTTAAAGCCAGCCTCAACAAAAGTGAGGCACTAAGCAACTCAGCGAGACCCTGTCTCTAAATAAAATACAAAATAGGGGTAGGGATATAGCTCAGTGGTCCAGTGCCCCTGAATTCAATCCCTGGTACTCCAACTCCCCCCAAAAAGTATTTTTATTGACTGTGATCGATATTTCTCAAAGTGTGTCTTCCTGCACTTGTGCCAATACAACATAAATTCAATATTCTGTGAACCAAGTTATTAATCAAGTATGATTAGAAATATTTGTGCTGAATTAAGTCAAATATTTTTTCTTAATGCAATTCTTTACATCTAACATTTCACTTGATAAAATACATCTTTAGAAAAGAAAAGTGGTGAGTCATAATTTCTAAGTATTTAAACCATAAAGCCTTTTCTCTGAATCAGTATCATTTAAATACTAGTAGAACAATTTGAGAAAAATTGTAATAGTATAACATTTTGGGTCTTTTAAAAGTAGTTAGTTCTATTATTTATATAAAGTATCTTCTAATACATAGCATAAATTGCAGATATGAATTATAAAATGATATGATAAAATTATGTATTCAATTGTTTCAATACAATTATTAAATATACTTTTGCTGTATTATTAATATTACTAGCATACTTTAAATTGGTATGCAATATTATATTTTACTGAAATTTCTCTTCTGAAAAATAATTTTATAGTAGATATTCAACAAATATTGAATAGTACATATTCACCTTTTTTAATTTTTTTCTTCCGGGAGTGGGACTGAATTCAGGGTCACTTTACCAATGAAATACATACATCCCCAGCCCTTTTTAAGATAAAACCTATGATATTTTGTTTATATCCCACCTAAGTTATTGATGTAATTGAGGAAAACTCACAAAGGGGCAATATTTAATTTGTTTTTATATGGTAGAATATTTTGTACACTCATTAGGTGAGAGCTCATATTTTATAGTGATACTTTAAAATTCTTCTCTTTAATGATTTTAAAATATTTACTGATTAATGTAGTTTGGTGAAGTATTTCCAAATATTTCATTCATTTTTCTGGTACTATTAAAATTAAGAAAAAGGCTCATTTTTTGTTCTTTCTGGATATAGATGACCATAGAGTGTATTTTGACATATTGTACATATATAAAATAAGTATAACTTGTTCCAATTAGGATGTCACTATTGTATTTCTATATGATATGAGTTACATTGTTTTTATGTATTCATACATAAGGATTAAAAAAATATGTCCAATTCATTCTAGTGTCTTTTCTATTTCATTCCCCTCCCTTCCCTTTATTTCCCTTTGCTTGACCAATTGGCTTCTAATCATCCCCTCCCTTGTTGTGGGTTACATTCCAAATATAAGCAAAAACATTCTCCCTTTGGTTTTTTGGGGGGACTGGCTTATTTCATTTAGCATGATATTCTCTATTTCCAACCAAATGCCATAATTTCATTCTTCTTTATGGCTGAGTAGTTTTCCATTGTGTTTATATACTACATTTTCTTTATTCATTCATATACTTTAGGACATCTAAGTTGGTTCCATAGCTTAGCTTTTGTGAATTGAGCTGCTATAAACATTTATGTGGCTCTATCACTGTAGTATGCTGATTTTAATTCCTTTGGATATAAAACAAGTAGTGGAATAGGTAGGTCAAATTTTGGTTCTATTCCAAGTTTTCTAAGGAATCTCCATGATGCATTGCAGAGTGGTTGCACCAATTTGCAGTCCCACCTGCAATGTATAAGTGAATTTTCCCCCCACATCATCACCAACATTGATTGTTATTTATATTCTCGATAATTCCCATTTGACTGGGATGAGATGGAATCTCAGTATAGTTTTGATTTGGATTGCTAGAAATGTTTAATATTTTTTCAGGTATTTTTTACCTTTGATATTTCTTCTTATATGAAGTGCCTGTTCAGTTCCTTAGCTTATTTATTGATTGGCTTCTAATCTTCCCCTCCCTTAGGTGTTGTTCGTTTGTTTGTTTATTAAGGGAGTTTTAATTTTTTTTGAGTTCTTTTTATATCCTTGAAATTACTGTTCTATCTGAGATGGTGGTGGTAAAGATATTCTCCCATTCTGTAGGCTCTCTGTTCACATTCTTGATTGTTTCCTCTGAAGTAGAGAGGATTTTTTGTTTGATATTGTCCCTATTATTGATTCTTGATTTTTTTTTTTCATTTGCTTTTGGAGTCTTACTGAGGAAGTTGGTTCCTAAGCCAACATGGTGAAGAGTTGGTCCTATTTTTTCTTCTAGTAGTCACAGAGCCTCTGGTCTAATGTCTAGGTCCTTGGATCCACTTTGAGTTGACTTTTGTACAGGGTGAGATACAGAGGGTTCAGTTTCATTTTACTACATATGCATTTCCAGTTTTCCCAACACCATTTGTTAAAGAGGCTATCTTTTTCCCAGTGTATGTTTATGACACCTTTGTCTGAGACAAATGCTCTGGCTAGTGTTTAAGGACTATGTTGAATAGGAGTGGTAAAAGAGGGCATCCCTTTCTCATTCTAATTTTTAGAGGGAATGCTTTAATTTTTCTCCTTTTAGAATGATGTTGGCCTTCAGTTTAGCTTATACAGCTTTTACAATGTTGAGATATGTTCTTACTATCCCTAGTTTTTCATAGGGCTTTGAGCATGAATGGATGCTCTATTTTGTCTAATGCTAAGAAAAGGCTCTTTTATTCATACTTGAAAAATATCTGTCATATGTGAAATCATATGCAATTGAACTCAATCTTGCTTATATTATTGTATATATCTAAATAAAATATAGATATAAATTAGAGATAAATATCAGAATTATTTTTAGATCAAAGGTTATAGTTATAAAGATATATTGCAGGTTTTATCCAAAATTACTAAATCTACCCAAAATTTACTTTAGTCACGCTGTTTTGAAACACTTTCAAATGATTTTCTCAAACATATGGAGAATGATTTTAATAAATTAGAGTCAATTTTTTCTTATACATTATCAGAATGATCATAAGTCTTAATAAATTTGGCTCTGAATTAATTTAGCTTGTTTATAAAGCATTATACATGCTCCACCTAGCTTCTTAAAAAAAAAAAAAAACCTTTCAGTATGTTCTCACATATTTAAAATATGGATCACAGAAATCTCAAGGATACTGGAAAGACTGAATATCTAGGTATAAAGACTTCATGCCAAGCTCTTCTTGTAATTCACTTTGTGACAAGAGGCCAATTACTTTAACATTGTATTTGCAGGAAAAATGCTGAATTGTACAGTATTCACACACTTTCTAATAGATAGTTATCACCACTTTGATAAAACAAACTCTGGATTCTAGGGGCTGCTGACCATCACTCAGATCTGACTAATTTGAATTCCATGTGTGGCAATGATCACATTTTCAGTGATTGATACTAACCCAAACTAGATCAACAGAACCGATTGTGAAATTTTGCCGAAATTCTTGAGAAAGACAAGTTTCCTTCCTGCTGAAGTTTTGAAGGGAATGTAATTTTAGTTAATGGCTTGCTGACATCTATATCACAGTCTGGCAGAGTCTGACAGAGAACAAAGCCAATAAAGAACCATGAAGAGAGAAATGAGGCAAAAATAATATTCCACAAATGATATTCATTATTGTAAATTTCCCAGAGCTGATAAATTTTCCTTAGTGCAATCATGGAGTGTTCTCCCACATACTTTATTATAGCCAAACTATACCTGGCAATTAAAAATCAAGAGTCTTATTGATGTGCATATTGATTGATATTTTTATTCATATTTATGGTAAAAAGCAAATTGAATCAAATAAGACCTGCATAACTTTTACTTGCTCATTGTAGATAAAAATAACTTCTTTGCAGAACTACATGTAATTTTTGAATACTAGAATATTTTCTTAACATTTGTGATATAACAGTGTAAACAGTGTATAGCTAAAGATATAGTGCACTTTAGTATGATTTGCACTACTGATATTTTTTATTATCATTCTAGACAATCAAGAGAAAAATGAATCAAACATTTTATCTACCAATTTCTATTATATAAATTGGAAAATTCCACCATGTCCTACTTGGACTTACCAAAATGACGTGTTTGAACAATTCCTGAAGGAAAGAGTTGTATTTCACCACACACACACACACACACACACATACACACACATAATAGATTTTAATTATCTCAGGAGCATATGTTATAGTAAATTTAAGGAAATAAATATAATACCGATTTTGAGTATGGATATCTTTTATAATGACACATTTAGTTCTACGTAACATTATTTTATTTTATTTTGGGGGTTTAACAGGGATTGAACTCATGGCACTGAAACAAAGAGCCACATCCCCTGCACTTTTTATATTTTATTTTGAGACAGAGTATTGCTTAGTAGCTCAGGGTCTCCCTAAGTTGCTGAGATTGGTTTTGAACTCAAGATCCTTTTGCTTCAGACTTCTAAGCCACTGGGTTTACAGGCATGCACCACTGCACGGGGCCTACATAATGTAAGTTTAAATAGTTGATAATGTTTAACAACCTTAAAAATGTACTCAAAAATAAATGGAAAATTTCACATTTGCCACATTGACTATCTCTGTTTAGTTTCTGTACTTCAAAATGTGTTTTGAGTATGAAATGATATTTATGTAAAGTTAAAAAAGACACTTTAATTGCAAAGGAAAACTCATGTGTACCAAAAAACTAATGAAATTAATCTCACCTAACATCAGTTTATTATATATAATATATGATTAATAAAATAACTCTCATTATACAATTAAATTCAGAATTAAATGGAACTTATGAAGCACTTAGTGTACATTATGGGCATAAGCAACTGTATTGGCTATCACTATCATCAATATAATTCTCAATTTAGAGCCTGCATTTAAAGGCCTTAGTTCCTCTAATGTGTCCTCTTCATTTTGCTCATAGATAGTGCATACAAAAAACCTTTGGCCAATCAACATGTCTGTTAAAAGTAGTGTCCATTAAATATACACTCTTTCAGGGAGTCTGAGACAAGCTATTGGCTAATAGAACTTTACATTGCATGTGTGGATTCCCTAGTTTCTTCTAATGCTCAGCTCTCTGGATACATCAAACATTTGGTTAATCTCTAGTACCCCAAGTTTTTCCTTTCATATGTTATCCTGCCCAATTATTTACCCATAGTAATTTCCCTAACAGATTCTGTTAGTGAATGAGACAGACTGAATACTGTGGACCGATAAAGCAAACAAATAATCTACTCACCTTCTAAATATAAATCAGCAATCACTCTGCTTGGAAGCATCATGTTTGGTCCAACTGGAATTAGATTGGGTGATTCATGATGGAGAGTTAGTGAAACAAGGAGCTGCTCTTTGAAAGTTTGCCAATCAAAGGCTGAAATCATTCAAAAAGAAAGATTTCCTTGAATGTCTTTTTTCTCCAAATTCCAGTAAAACCTGGATGAAGTAATTTTATGCATATATCAATTTCTTAAATAAAATTTTAATATAAAGCTTATAAAATATTATTCATAAATGTGAATATAAATCTTTAATAAATTAGCCTTAACATAGTTTTTTAAAAAATGCTGCACAGCATTAAATCACTGAATGCCTTTTCATTAGATCATGTCTGGATTGACATTTATAGTCTTAATTTCTGTAAGAAGAACATCTCTCACTTTTTAAGATTTCACACTTAGATGATCCTAGTGTCCTCTGTGTGGAATTATATATTAAAAGGCTTCATTGTGACATGGTCCTGATTCACTATGTTTTAACATAGTTCATTAGTTTCAAGGTCCCTTTATGAATATGCAACTCTTATTCTCACTGGAATCAAAGCATTTTTTTAAATAATTTTTTTCTCCCCAAACTGAAGTTTACTGCTTGCAGAATGTATTAACTCAATAGTCCACCTAAGCAGATAAGAAATTTTAGTTTATATTACAAAGGTAACAGAAGGTGGAATAATCATTCTTAGAGGCATTGTTTTGCTACTTGCAAAAGCAATGACTTTTAAAAAATCGTTTGCCATTTATAAATGCTCAGTTTCCTACATTTAAATAGGTATATCAGCACTATAATATATACAAAGTAAAATAATGATAAAATATACAATACACCTATAATGAGAAATAAAGTAAAAATTGCCTGCCACAGAATTGCATAAACTATGAGAGATATGCATGAATTTCTGTTGGAAAAAAATGATGACAGGAAGTTTGATGTTAAGAGGGAAGATAGATGAAAGGCACAGCAAAATTGAAGCAGACATTTTTCTTTGAAAGCATTAGCAAATAAAGTTATGACAAAGAAATCTCAAGCCTTTGAAGTGAATCCTAGTCTAATGGGTGACAAAGTTGACAATTGCATGAGATGGAGCTCACATAGGAAGGTCAGAAAATTGTAAAATGTTCTGATGGACTCTAGCATCAAGTTCCTGTGGAGAGAGCTAGATATATTTCCCAGAACATAATGGAAAGTAATGACATTTCTAACTGCTTCCATAGATAGAAAATCTATCTATCAAGTCTTGGACATTTTGATAGATTAAATTATTTTGGAAATTATTCCCTCTCCCTTCCCTCTTATACTGAAATGCCATTTTGCCAGTCAGTTTAATAATGTATCTTGCTGAAGACAAGAGGATGTTAAAGCAGTCTTAATATGTGCTACTGGGCCTGAGCTTGTCTTTAACCACTTGGCTATATGCAGGAGAAATTATCTCTTCCTCCATGGATCTCTATATCTTTGACTTAGGTTTTAGAATAAATGCTACCTGTGCACACATGAAAGAAATGTGCAGCTAGAAGCAGAGTCATCCAATGGAGCCTAGCCTGTGTCAACTGATACCCTAGAAGACATAAATTGTGTAATTTGAATAAATTACTTTGCTTTAAGTGACTGAACTTCGGTGGCTTTTAGGCATTATTATGCCCAATAAACATACATGTTAGAAAGAAAAGGTAATGTTATGACAACAAACAAAGTTGAAATATATGGTAGTGGAATTTGTACCAGATGGTAGAGAGTGAGAAGA
The DNA here is from genome assembly GCF_001458135.2 of Marmota marmota marmota. NCBI lineage: Eukaryota > Metazoa > Chordata > Mammalia > Rodentia > Sciuridae > Marmota > Marmota marmota. Next base: position 37,153,142 of record NW_026000174.1, on the reverse strand, counting down.
TTGTTAAGCAAATGATCCTCCTCTAAATGATTATATAAGGAAAAGGGAGGCAGTGTAGGAATTTATTATAAAACTGAATTAAGAAACATCTGCAGAGTTATTTGAGAGAAGAAATTGAGAACATAAGGTTATTAATATATTTATACATAAGGAAGAGATTAAAATATGTATCAACTAGTAATGAACAAGTAACATCCAATCTAAATGGGTACAAGAAATCTAAATAGCCTTGGCCATAAACAACTGGTATGCCTGTAAGTATTTAAGACAAATATACTACATAATTTAGTTATAAATATTTTTAATTTGGCACCAGGATAGATAGATTTGTTTGTGTTGATAAGAACAATAAATAGCAGGAGACCCACTTGTCCATAGACACAGTTGGAGGCCTGTCTAACTTTGCTCCACATGGCAGGTCTGTCACCAATGGATCTGAAAGATGGGCCTTGGCCCCACCTTCCTACAGATGCTGGTGCCATCCTTGCCTACTCACAGCCCCCAAACCAGCCTCACTCACTTATGGACCCTGAAGGTAATCCATCTTGCCTGTAGATCAGACAGGTGGACCCTGGAAATATGTCCATCCACCGATGGCCCATGGCAGTAGGACTACAAAAATGCAGACATTTGTAGCAGAGCTACCTGCACAGGCTACCAGTACAATTACCCATAGTCAGCTCATGCTGACCCAAACAGATTCTCTGACCACATGATTAACGAAAGTCTTTCTGTGTTAAAGTTAGTGCATAAAACCTGAAAGAGATGATTATTCTTCAAATGTACAGACACAAATGAAATGAAAGCCTGCATAGATCATGAAAAATGATAAAACATGACAATAATAAGGAAATGAAATAAGAGTCCAGTAATTAACACTAAAGAAATGAAGATTTGCAAACTGGTTTACATAGAATTAAAAATAACCATCTTATAACTCAGTAAGGAACAAGAAAGTACAGAACAAAACCAAAACAAATTTCAGAAAAAAAAAATTACATGAATGAAATGAGGAATTTAATGAAGAAATTTTTTAAAAAGGAGCCACACAAATTCTTGAACTGAAAAGCAAAATTCTTGAACTGAAAAATTAGAGAGCTTCAAAAACCTATTTAATAAAGAGACATAATCAGCTAACTTAAAAACAAATCATTTAAATGTATCTGGTCAAAACAGTAAAAATCATAAAAGAATGAAAAAGGGTAAAGAAAGCCCATGAGACATATGAGACACCATCAAATGAAACTGTATTTATGATTGTCTAAGAAGAAGAAAAAGAAGAAATATTTTAATGTATTTTTTATTTGTTCTAATTAGTTATACATGACAGTAGAATACATCTTGACACATCATAAATAAATGGAGTATAATTTCTCATTCTTCTGGTTTTACATGATATAGAATCACACCAGTCTTGTAATCATATATGTACATGGGGTAATAATGTCCGATTATTCACTCCTCTCTGCCTAATCCAAAGTACCTCTATTCTTACCTAGCCCCCTGACCCCTTATTGTGAGTTACCATCCCCATATCAGAGAAAAAAATTTGCCTTTGGGGGATTGGCAGTAGGATTTTCTTATTTTGCTTAGCATGATATTCTCCATCCCCCCATCCCCCCATTTACCTGCAAATGCCTTAATGAACACTTTTCAAAGCTATGGAAGGAAATGGGGAAGACTGAGGAGGCCCAATGTTCCATAGAATGGTTGAATCCGTAAAGATCTACACCAATTCACAATATAATAAAATTGAAATGATGGAAAAATGAAAAATTTGAAAGCAGCTTGAAAAAATTGATTTGCTATATACAGGAAAAAGTCCATATATTATCAGAGGATTTCTCAATATAAACCTTGCTTTTGATGAAAGAATGGGATGATATTCAAAATACTAAAAGAAAAAACATCTCCCATCCAAGAATATTTTACCTAGAAAAAACATTTTTTGTGTTTGTTTGTTTATTTTTAATTTTAAATGAGGAAAAGATAAAAATTTCCCCAAACAAAAGTTGAGAGTTTGTCATCAGGAGACCTACTGTCCCAAAAGTGCTAAGGGATTTCTTCAAGTTAAACAAAAGCATTAAATGGCAACCCCAAAACATATGAAAATAAAATTCATGTTGTAAGAGTAAATGTAATGAAAATACACAATAGTGTAATGCTGTAATAGTGGTACATAAATAACTTTTAGCACAATGTACAAATTAAAAGATAAAGGTGTTCAAATGCCTATAATCACAAAAATTTATTGAAGGAACTACAGTAGAAAAAGCAGTAAAATTTATATTTTTTAACCTAAAGGGTGGAGTAAAATGTACTTACTGTAAGCAATTGAATTTAAGATGTTATACACATAAAGGGGATTGTTATAGCATGCAATTCTCATGATAATCACAAAGAAGACTTTAGTAGATGCATAAAAGATATAGAGAAAATGACCAAAGTCATACAGTATTTTTAAAATTGTAAAAATTGAATCATAATAATGACAAAAAAAGAGCTACAAAAAAGTCTATTGTTTAAATATTATATTCCCCCAAGGGTCCATTATGACTAAAACCTATGGACACAGGGTGATGCTATTGGAAAATAATGGAACCTCTTTAAGAGGCTTAGCCTAGTAGGAGGTACTAAAGTTGCTGGGGGCATGACCTCAAAGGGAATAATGGAAGCCAATCTCTTGCTCTGTTACAGTTTGTACATGTGGATTCCTCCTCAAAATCATGTGTGTTAATGCAAAAATAGAGATAAAAGAATTAGATTATGACAGGTATAATTTCATCAGTGCATTAACCCATTTGATAGATTCATAATATTAATGGACTAGATAATAACTGCAGGAAGATGGGGCTTGGCTGGAGGTAGTAGGTCATGGGTGTGTGCCACTGGTAATTACATTTTGTCCCTGGCTCTTTCCTCTGTTAATCCCTGATTCCTGACTGCCATGAACTGAGCAGCTTTCCTCTAACATGCTCTTCTACCATGATGTTTTGCCTCTCCTGGGGCCCAGAGAGATGGACAACGATGAACTGAACCTCTAAAACAGAGTCTGAATGAAGTCCTTTACATTGTTCTTGTCAGGTATGTTGGTCACAGCAATTAAAAGCTGACTAATACACACTCCTTATGTTCCTCTTTAAGATATTCCTGCTTGCTCCTACATATTCTCATGCTATGGTTTGCCACCATCAGCTGCCCTTGTAGGAGGCCAAACAAATGTTTTCCACATCTTCAACTGCAAACCATCAAAACTGTGAGCTAAACAAATCTCTTTCTTTTCATAAGTAGCATGTGTCACATATTTGTTATAGTGATGTAAAACTGGCTAATGTAAGCAGAGAAATATATTTGATACACATGTAGCCAAAGAAGATTAAGGGTAGGTACACATCAGAAAAGTTACTTTTAAGTAAAAATTGTCATAGGAGAAAATAAGATCATTATATCTTGATAAATTGACTAACTCAACAAGAAAATTTAATAATTCTGAACATATAGGTACCACATATCAAAGCACCAAATATATAAAGCAAGTATTGAAAGTTCTGAAGAGGAAAATGGTGGTAATACCCCGATAGTAGAATATTTGAAAGCTTCATTAGTGATTAACTCATCCATACAGAAAATAAATGAGGAAAAAAGTAAATAAAATGACACTATGTATCAATTAATGAGATTGAAGTAATAATAAAAGCTTCCAACATAGGAAAGCTCTTGAAAGATGGTTTCATAGGTGAATTCTATCAAAAATTTAAAGGATTAATATTGACTGTTCATAAACACTTCCAAATAATAGACAAGATAAAAATGTTCAACACATTTTGTCAGGGCCACAATCACGCTGATACTAAAGCCGGAAAAAGCACAAGGGAAAAAGTGCAAGCTGGTATCTCAGAGGAACACGAATGCAAATATCCTCAACAAAAGGCTCTTCAAACCATGATGTTTTTTCACAGTCCTGAAGAGGGAGCTGTTTCCAATGGCATTACAGTTTTTGAACACTTTATTAAAAAGTATGGACTCTTCCTCTCTCTTTTTCCTCCCTCTCTAGCTGTAATAGTAACTCCTTGATTTTGTCAGTCCCTGAGGACTTTACATTTCTTGTTATATGACTTAGCTACTACAAATAACCCTTCATTAAATCCCCTTTGGTTAAAATCTTCTGGTGTGACTTAGGCTTGCTCCTAGGCTTGTGACTACTATACTCACCCATTAAATTCTCCTGAACATATATTCTTCCCTTCTACTAACATTCCTTACCTTAGCAGGGGCTAAGGGTTTAACCCACATCTTCATTGCAATTTCCCTGAAAGAGGCAATATGATTTTAATCTTTAAGATAGATGAAATTTTATTTATATTATCACTTTCAATTGCATGAAATTTTAATTAAACACATCAACAATACTCTTTAAGATGCTAGTGAACCAGGGATTTGGGGTACTATAGGTATGAAAATTACTTTAAACTAGTAGATCTTTTAATTCCTGAGGGATTTCTCCTCCTCAGTACTCTTTCGTATAAGTTTTACAAAACCAGGTGATTGAGCTATATGAATTTATCTTATTCAGTAAATATTACATCCGTAAGGGATTTTAGAAATTAACTGAATCTACTTTTTTTCATTTTGCCATCCAGGAAACTGGAAGGCTAAGATTGGGGTAGTAACTTTTCAATATTCCATATCTCATACACAAAAAGCCAAATTCAGTCCTTACCTTCCAACATATCAGTGACATATTACTTTTGTCAAAAACATAAATATGAAAATATTTATCACAAATAATGCTTATCATCCTCAGTTTTAAAATAAATGTAAATACATTTATAAAGTGCAAGACAGAGGTAGAAAATTATAAATATGCAAATCTAGATGCATCCTGGCAAATCAAGGAAGAGGGATTGATTGGAAGATGCTCCCCTGTGGAGGAACAGTGATTTTCTTATTCATTGCAGTAACTTATATTTCTTTTGACTAGAGAAACTACAAATCACCTCGTTTCTGAAAAGCTCAACAGGTTTTCTCTTTCTAAGGGTCTTCAGCTGAGATCATTGTGAAAATAAAACAGCTGTGGATAGTCTGAAGGTGACCACAATTCATTTGTTTCTGATTGAGAATGACCACCTGTGTCTGAACACTCCCAGAGATCCTCTTAGTCTAACCTGGAAAGTATTTTCAGAGAATAATAGCTTCGACCAAGCTGGACTAATAGACTCCTTGGCAGATTCCACACCAGAGGACTGCCCAGGGACATAAATTCTGCAAAGTACATGTAGACAGCTGGAAGAAAATAATTGAGCTTGCAGGGAAAGTAACCTGGTAGGAGGTTCATTTTAGCTATAGACTGATTGATGTGTAAATTGGTTAAGAAAAACAAAACTAAATGAAACAGGTCTTATCTTTTAAAACCTGGGCTCTATTTATGAAGAATTTGTTTTTGTTTTTAAAAAAGCACTTTGGGTTCAGGTTACCATTTTTCAGCATATAGAAATAGTACTAAAACCACCACACCTATCTTTGACAGCAGACCCTACCATGCTTTTGTAGTGGGTACTTTTAAAGGTGATTTGGGAATTTAACAGGAGCAGGACAGAGAGGAGTTGGTCAAGAATAAGTCAATCACACTGATGTCAAAATGCTGCCAATCATAGAGAAGTCTTCTGTAAAGATCCGGAAGTTTCCCCCAAGACATTTGCAATGACTTATTGATAGTTATGTCATTCCCAACTACGTAATTGACTGACAGGATAGAAAACAAACTAATGGTACTTCCCTGGCGCTCTCTCCCTGACCCTCTAGGGGTGGTCATCCTCAGTTATTGCATCATACAGTTACTTCACTTTGCTTTCTGATGTGATACATTTCTGTCCTCTCTGTTTACTCATCTGTGATATTTGATACAGAAGATGTGCCTCAAGACATGCAAAAATCCATTCTAAGTTTATTGCTGTTAGAGAAAACAAATTTCCCCCAAATCTGTTAGGACATGAGAAAAACTGAACTTACCTTCTTGTTTACAACTAGGTGTAGTCCATTGACCTTTTTCCTTCAAAAACATACTTTTAACAACTGTCAATTCACAGAAGTTTGAAAAGCTATTGAAGAAGAAGAAAAGACAGTGTGGTAAATATGCTTAGATAAATATAGCTTTCTACAGCATATTTGGAAATAACACAAATACCCATTTACTCTATAAAGTGTACTTCAATTCATCTTTAAACTTTTTTTTTCCCACAGTGCTATGTAGCCTTGACTCTCAGCTTACTCTTGACACACATTTGCTAAGCACTAATCATTTAAAAATACTCTTTAATAGCATACTCTCTGCAATTGAAGACAGTAGGGATTGTCTAATGAGTGCTCACTCTTTATAATTTGTTAGTATATTTCATATATTTTTGTAGATCTGATATATACCACAAGAAAACAAAATCTCATAAATTTGATAGTTTTAATATGTTCCTCTGAATTTGCAGTTTCTCAGTTGCTTAAGTATAAACAAAATTTTAGTAAACTTTAAAATTCATGTGTAATTTTATTGTATAGATTATGAATAATATGCACAGAACAGAGATTTTCTTATATTAAATAAATGGATAACTGATTAAGGTTAAAATTTCCAAGACCATTTCTGAAATTGATATGAATATTTTATGCCTCCAGATATAAAATTAACTAAAAGATGAAATGTTGTAGGAAATTACAATAAGTGTTTCAAATGTAATTGTAGGCCTGATATACGGCAGATAGTTTGTGTGTGTGTGTGTGTGTGTGTGTTGGTGTGTGATCTATAATACACATAAAGATAATAGCAATGAATATCAAAGGCAAGATATATAAATTATTAAGTATATGTGCATTAAATAGACATATATAACTAAATAAATACATAATAATATAAGTTTTGAATTAGTGACAAATATGATTCCCTTTTCTCACATCAGTTGGGCATATTTTCAGTTGAGTATTTTTTTCTGAACTTTCTTAATAACAGCTTATTGAAATTCTAACTCTATTTGTAATAGTTAATAGTTTTGAATAAGTATAATAAAAATTAACATGCACGTAAATATATGATTTGTGAGTTGTTGAGAAGTATGATAATGTTGGGGGTAGTTAAAGATAATCTCACTGATGGGCTACATTTGCCTTATGGCTTTTGATGATGGGAAGTCCAAGAACATGGTTATCAGCATCTTGGGAGGGCCTTCATGCTGTGTCATAACATAGCTAACAGAGGAAGCCTGCATGAGAGAGAATAAATTTGAGCTGAACTCATCTTTCTTAATAAGAACATTCCCAATATCACCAACACATTTGTATGATAACAGCAGTGATAGCATTTATGACAGCGGAGTCCTCATCGCCTAATCATCTCTTAAAGGTCTCACCTCTTATTTTTGTTGCAATAGAGTTTAATTTCAATCTGAGTTTTGGAAAGGACATTCAAATCATAGCAAGTAACATCAAGGAATAGAGTTATAGTAGGTTGAACAAAAGAAGAGTTTTAGGAGATGTCAGAAAGATGGTATTAGCCCAGATTATATAGGTTTATGTTGTCTATTAAAGGAATTTTGGAGAAAGTTGGGAAAAAACAGAAATACTTTAAGAACAAGAGTAAAATTAAACTAATTATTTTTTAAAAAGACCCATTCTATATATTTTTGCACCTCCTTTTTCCTTTATTGGACTGGAAAGTCTAAAACTATATCTCATAGAATCTTTATTCTTAGGCCAATGGATTGGGACTTCACCAGTTGTATTGCTCTAATACTTGGAAAATGAAAATGAAGTTCTAACCATCTTGCTATAGATTCATTTTATGTTGCTAAATAAAACAAATAACTTTTTTAAATAATAGAGTATTTAACAGTGTAAAGAACTGGAGTGAAAAATGTTTACTAATGCAAATATGTGACAGATGTTCTGATGAATTTGAGTACTGTGAAGACTTTGTTACTTTAAAAAAAGTGGTATGATGGGGCTGTGGCTGTGGCTCAGTGGTAGAGTGCTTGCCTAGCATGCACAAGGCACTAGTTCGATCTTAAGCTCCACATAAATGTAAAATAAAGATATTGTGTCCACCTAAAACTTAAGAATAATTATTTTTTAAAAAAAGGTATAAGACTAAACATGGTTAAAAACATAAAGTGGCAAAATATTTACTTGAATAATTCACATGTGATTGCTTGAAATAAAATTTCCACAAGAAGCAAGAAAGCAATGATATATTACATCATAGAATACTAAAATATTAGAATTGGAACTTGAAACTTGGTCTAGATGGGGCAACGAATAGTTGCTTCTGACAGCCTTAGGAGCATAAATGTAATAACTGAAAATAATTGAGTATTAAGTACCTATCAAGGCATGTACAGAAGATGATTTAGTCTCCACAATTAACTTTAAGTATTATTTAATTTTTTCAATATCTTGTTGCCAGAGGACTGATATAGCCTAAAATCAGAGAAAATGTATGTTCTTCCCATAATTTGCTCAATTATAATGTTAGTTAAATTAATAACAGATTACTAGAAATTTTATATAAATGTTAGAGATTTATAAGGAAAGAAAAAGTTTAAATTTTAAGTTATAATCATTTAAAATATAATAACTGGAACAATTGTATTGCAATTTGAGAGGGGTGTGTGTGTGTGTGTGTGTGTGTGTGTGTGTGTGTTTAACGAAGAAGTCATTCTCTTTAGGGTGCCACAAAAAATTAGACATGTACTTGGAAGTAGCTTGGCAAGACAAAATTTACTCCTACAGAGGGTGGGCTACCACACAAAGAAGTACACTTGGTCAGGTAATCTTCCTGTTTTTATCTGTATGGGGATACTACCCTTTGCTCTGATGAAGGAAACTTGGGTGTACAATCTATATGACTGGCTAAGCTAATTTTGAAATCGGGGTGTACAAAAGGGAAAAGACATAGTTACAATTGGAAACAGGTTTGGGAGCTAAAACCTCTATAGTTAGATAAAAATTGGGAGGTTCAAAATGGCTTTAATAAGAGTTTTGGTTTAACCTAACCACACATAAAATTTAACCTTTAGACTACAGGTTTAACTTGGACAGAAAAGAGAACATTAATCTAACAATGTAGCTACTTAATTCTTTCTTGATTAGATGTACTTATCATAAACTAAATGGCTAGTGAAAGGCAGTGGAATGTAACTGAAATCAGATCCTGGTATCACTCATGGTAATAAGTTCAATGTTTTCCGCAGAAATACGTGAACTATTCATAAAAACATGTGTAAAGCTTTATTAATGGTCCTGAATGAAATGCTATGATGTTTTATGATTGAATGCTAAGAAAGTCACATCAAGAATGAAAGAATACAATGTTATATATCAAGTCAAACTGATTATTATTGGTGAACACACTGGAAATGCACTCCATCTGATGTTAATATAAGAACTTGGGAGTACTCCAAACAGGTGTATCATTTTTGGTTGAAATCCTAGTGAATTGAAGGCTACTTTGAATTTAATTCAGTCATCAGAATTCTTTTTTATTAATTTTTTATTCTAATTTGCTAGATATGGCAGCAGAATACATTACAATGCTTATTACACATATAGAGCACAATTTTTCATATCTCTGGTTGCATACAAAGTATCTTCAAACCATTCCTATCTTCATACGCATATTTTGGATAATTATGTCCATCTCATTTCCCCATCATTTCTAACCCCATGTCCCCTTCCTTCCCCTCCCACCTTTTTACCCTATCTACAATTTGTTTATTCCTCCCATGCTCCCTCTCCACACCCTACTATGAGTCAGCCCTGTATATCAGAGAAGACATTCGGCATTTGGATTTTGGGGATTGGCTAACTTCACTTAGCATTAACTTCTCCAACTCCATCCATTTACCTGCAAATGCCATAATTCTCTTTTACTGCTGACTGATATTCCATTATGGGTATATACCACATTTGTTTTTTATCCATTCATCTACTTAAGTTCATCAAGGTTGGTTCCATAATTTAGCTATTGTAAATTGTGCTGCTATAAATATTGATGTGGCTGAGTTCCAGTAGTATGCTGTTTTTAGTCTTTTGGGTATAGACTGAAGAGAGGGATAGCTGGGTCAAATGGTCATTCCATTTCCAATTTTCCAAGAAATCTCCATAGTGCTTTCCATATTGGCTACATCAGTTTGCAGTCCCACCAACAATGTATGAGTGTGCCTTTTTCCCCACATCCTTGCCAACACTTATTGTTGTTTGTATTCTTAGTAGCTGCCACTCTTACTGTAGTGTGATGAAATCTTAGCATGGTTTTAATTTGTATTTCTCTAATTGCTAGAGATGATGAACATTTTTTTCAAATATTTGTTGATGGATTGTATATCATCTTCTGAGAAGTGTCTGTTCAGGTCCTTGACCCATTTATTGATTGGGTTATTTGTTGTTTTTGGTGGTTAGCTTTTTTTTTTTTTTTTAGTTCTTTATGTACCCTAGAGATTAGTGCTCTATCTGATGTGTGAGAGGTAAAAATTTGCTCCCAAGACATCGGCTCTCTATTTACCTCACTGATTGTTTCTGCTGAGAAGAAGCTTTTTAGTTTGAATCCATCACATTTATCGACTCTTGATTTTAATTCTTGCACTCTAGAAGTCTTATTAAGGAAGTTGGGGCCTAATCCAACATGATGGAGATTAGAGCTTATTTTTTATTCTATTAGATGCAGGGTTTCTGGTTTAATTTCTAGGTCCTTGATCCACATTGAGTTGAGTTTTGTACATGGTGAGAGATGGAGGTTTAATTTTAATTTGTTACATATGGATTTCCAGTTTTTCCAGCACCATTTCTTGAAGAGGCTAACTTTTCTTCAACATATATTTTGGAACCCTTGTCTAATATAAGATAATTATAATTTTGTGGGTTAGTCTCTGTGTCCTCTATTCTGTACCATTGGTGTGTCTATTTTGTTGCCAATACCATGCTCTTTTTGTCACTATTGCTCTGTAGCATAGTTTAAGATCTGGTATAGTGATGCCACATGCTTCACTCTTCTTGCTAAGGATTGCTTTAGCTATTTTGGGTCTCTTAGTTTTCTAGATGAATTCGTGGTTGCTTTTTTTATTTCTATGAGGAATGCCATTGGATTTTTCATTCAATTTGCTTTAAATCTGTATAGTACTTTGGGTAGTATGGTCATTTTGATAATATTAATTCTGCCTATCCAAGGGCAAAGTAGATCTTCCCATTATCTAAGGTCTTCTTTGATTTTCTTCTTTAAGTTTCTGTAGTTTTCATTGTATAGGTCTTTCACCTCTTTCTTTAAGTTGATTCCCAAGTTTTTTGTTGTTGTTGTTGCTTGTTTTTTTTTTTTTTTTTGAGGCTATTTTAAATTGGTTAATTTTATTCATTTCCCCTTCAGTAGATTTATCACTTATACACAAAGAATGCCTTTGATTTATGGGTGTTGATTTTATATCCTACTACATTGCTGAATTCATTTACTAGTTTATTAATTCATTTAACGTTTATGGTGGAAATTTTTGGGGTCTTGTAGACATAGAATCATATCATTGGTAAATAGTGGTAATTTGAGTTCTTCTTTTCCTATCTGTATCCCTTTAATTTCTTTCATCTGTCTAATTTCTCTGACCCATGTTTCAAGAACTATGTTAAATAGAAGTGGTGAAAGAGGGCATGCCTGTATTGTTCCAGTTTTTAGAGGGAATGCCTTCAATTTTGGGGCCTGGGCTTAGTATAGATAGCCTTTACAATGTTGAGATGTGTTATGGTCATCCCTAATTTTTCTAGTGTTTTTAAGTCTATTGATGTGATGAATTATATTTATTGATTTCCATATGCTGAACCAACCTTGTATCCCTGGAATGAATCCCACTTACTTGATCATGGTGCACTATCTTTTTGATGTTTTTGTATTCGATTTGCCAGAATTCTATTGAGGATTTTTGCATTTTTTTTATTAGAGATATTGGTCTGAAGTTTTATTTTTTTGATGTGCCTTTGCCAGGTTTTGGAATCAGGGTGATATTGGCCACATAGAATGAGTGTGGAAGTGCTTTCTCTTTTTCTATTTCCTGAAATAAATTAAAGAGTATTGGTGTTAGTTCTTCTTTAAAAGTCTTGTAAAACTTGGTTGTGTATCCATCTGGTCCTGGGGTTTTCTTAGTTGGTAGACTTCTGATGGCATCTTCTATTTTATCACTTGATATTGATCTGTTTAAATTGTGTATATCATCCTAATTCAATTTGGACAAATCACATGACTTAAGAAATTTGTCAATGCCTTTGATATTTTATTTTATTGGAGTACAAGTTTTCAAAATAGTTTCTAATTATCTTCTGTATTTCTATAGTGTCTTTTTGGAAATTACTTTTCTCATCATGTATGTTAACAATTTGAGTTTTTCTTTCTCTCCTTCTCATCATTAACATAGCTAAGGGTCTGTCAATTTTATTAATTTGTTCAATAAACCAGCTTTTTGTTTTGTCAATTTTTTCAATTATTTCTTTTGTTTCAATTTCATTGATTTCAGTTCCAACTTTAATTATTTTCTGTCTTCTACAGCTTTTGGTGTTGATTTGTTTTTTTCTTTTTCTAGGACTTTGTGATGTAATGTTAGGTTGTTTATTTGTTGATTTTTTTCTTTTAAGAAATGAACTCCATCAATGACCTTTCCTCTTAGTACTGCCTTCATAGTGTCCCAGAGGTTTCAATATTTTGTAAATGTGTTCTCATTTACCTTTAAGATTTTTTAAAACTCCTCCTTGATGTCTTTTGCAACCCATTGTTCATTAGTACCATATTATTTAGTCTCCAGGTGTTGGAGTAATTTTATTTTTTGACTTTGTCGTTGATTTCTAATTTTATTCCTTTATTATCTGATGAAATACAGGGTAGTATCTATACATTTTTATATTTGCTAAGAATTGCTTTGTGACATAATATATGGTCTATTTTAGAGAAGAATCCATGTGCTGCTGAGAAGAAAGTGTATTAATTCATTGAAGGATGTAATATTCTATATATGTCAGTTAACTCTAAGTTATTAAATGCATTATTGAGTTCTATAGTTTCTTTTTCCAGCTTTGGTTTGCAAGAACTATCCAAGGTAAGAGGTGTTTTAAAATCACCCAAGATTATTTTGTTGTGGTCATTTTAACTCTTGAACTTAAGTATAATTTGTTTGATGAATGTAGCTACTCCACTGTTTGGGGCATATATATCTATAATTGTTATGTCTTGTTGGTGTATATTTTCCTTGAACAGTATGATTTTTTTTTCTTTATCCCTTTTGAATAACTTTATCTTGAAGGCTACTTTATTTAATATGAGGCTGTAAACCCCTGCCTGCTTCCACAGTCCATGTGAGTGGTATAATTTTTCCCAACCTTTCACCTTTGGTCTGAATATATATTTTCCTATCAGTTGAGTCTGCTGATGGCAGCATAATGTTGGTTCTTTTTTTCTAATCCAATCTGCTAGCCTTTGTCTTTTGATTAGTGAGTTTAGGCCATTAACATTCATGGTTATTGTTGAGAAATGATTTTTGTTCTCAGCCATTTTTGTTTATTTTTGTTATTTAACTTGACTTGGCTTCTCCATTGATTAATTTTTCCTTTAGTGTAATATCTCCCTGTGCTGATTTTCATTGTTGTTTTTCATTTCCTCTTCATGGAATATTTTTCCAAGGATATTTTTTGGTGCTGGTTTTCTAGCTGTAAATTCTTTTAACTTTTGTTTATCATGGTAGGTTTTTATTTCATTATAAAATCTAAAGCTTAATTTTTCTGAATACAAGATTATTGGTTGGTATCCATTTTATTTCATATATA
>NW_026000174.1:37133435-37138878 GCF_001458135.2 Marmota marmota marmota | reverse complement strand
ATATATATATATATATATATATATATTTCCAGGACCTTCTAGCTTTCAGGGTCTGCCATTATCCAAAAATCTGCCATTATCCAAATTGTTTTCCCTGTATAGGTAATCTGATTCCTTTCTATCATAGCTTTTAATATTCTCTCTTTATTCTGTATGTTAGGCATTTTCATTTTAATGTGACTTTGTGTGGATCTGTTGTGATTTTTGTACGTTTGGCATCCTATAAGATTTTTGAATTTGGTTTTCCAATTCATTCTTCATGTTTGGAAAGTTTTCTGATATTATTTCATTGAATAGATTCTTCATTCCTTTGGTTTGAAACTCTATGCCTTCCTTTAGCCCAATCACTCTTAAATTTGGTGTTTTATGCTATTCCATATTTCTTGAATGTTATGCTCATGGATTCTTACCATTTTCACTGTGTGATCTACATTCTTTTTGAGGTTATATATTTTGCCTTCATTGTCTGAGGGTCTTCCAAGTGGTCTACTCTATTGGTGATGCTTTCAATTTGGTTTATTGTTTCATTTATTTTAAGAATTTTTTGTTTTTTTTTAAGAAACTCTATCTCCCTATTGAATTAATCTTTGCTTCCTTTGTTTGTTCATGTAGCTCTTTGTCAAAATTATCTTTACTGCCTGTATTTGCTCTCTTATATCATCCTTAAATTCCCTGAACATTTTAATTATGTACATCCTGAACTCCTTCTCTGTACAGTTTCTCATGGTGGACAATGAACTGGAATGATATGCTGAGAAGGCAGGATGTGAGGATACAGAGTTAGTATATCGTAGGAAGTGTAAGAGAGAAATCTAATGAAGAGGATTAATAACAGATTAGACAGGAAGTAATTTTGGGTAGACAAGTATTTAGGAAGACAGTAGAGTATGTACAACAAACACACATATATATTTTTAAAAAAGGATGTTAAAAATAGTAAAAAATGGAGGGAAAAAAGGCAGGGGGAGGCATATACAACATAACTATAATATATTATTCAGATATCCTAGTCTCAAAATTCTAATTCATGCAAAGTACTTGATTTCACAAATGTTGGGGATATAAGGGCAGAAAAATAGAGGGGGATAAGAAAAAGAAAACAAACAAACAAACAAAAAATCTCAAAAGAAGAAACTAGGATTGTTAATTTTTTTGGTTGGAGATCAGTATCTTTGCTGCTTCTCTTGTCATCCAATAGGTGGGGTTGTCTGTTGTTAGCTGGTATCTCTTCCACCAGGGCAGGAAGACTGCTCCTGATGCAGGGCACCTGGAAGTGAGGTGTGGCACCTACCAGAACCTGAAGGGAGACTAGGCATCAAGGGTCTCTTTTTGGGTCTGCTTGTATGACTTTGGGGCCGGTCCTATCTCCCTTTCTTACTTGAAGATTTCCCAGTTCCTGAGCTCTCTGTTAGACCCAAACTGTTGCAACCTTTCCTTGCTCTTGTGAGCCCTGTGCGGGCTAGTAGTTGAAAGTTGGTTGTCAGGAGTCTGGAGTACTGCTCTAATGCTGAGGCCAGGAGCCTTGTCATGGGCACAGTGCTGGTGAGTTCTGCATGAGAGCAGCTGTGTAGGGGTCCTCTTTCAGAGAAGCAGTATCCCCACTAGTTGAGACCTGGGCCATGAAGTGACACAGAATGCTACCTCCCTCTGGCTGGCCATCTTAAATTGCCAGTCATCAGAATTTTTTTTTAATGGAAAACAAAGACTCAGAACAATTATACAGCATCCATTGTGTAGTAAGATAGGTTCTAAAGGTGGAAACTTACAGAATCATTAAAATGCTTTGCAGTGTCTGTAATTTACAGGGCAGTGTTGAAGAACACAAATGGTAATCAAAACTAGCTATTTTTTTTCTCATGCTTGTGATTAAGTAGCATGTAACATAACATAGGAGAATATGCAGGGTATTAAACTTTCCTACTACAAGAGTGATGATGCCATGTTGCATTTATCTGTTGGCAGGAAGCTGTAGATTTCCTAGATAGAGGTATTAATGAATGTATTTAAAAGAACTATTCCTGCAACACAGATGATTCTAAGTTACCTCTAAGTTAAAACAATTTTATGACCAGTAATAAAAACAAAGAAAAATAAAAAACCACACAATGGAGTCAAGGAAAACAAGGGGTGAGATCTGCCCAAAATGATGGTTTTCTTTCTTCTATATCAGGTCAACTAATATAGAAAGATGGTGAATTTGCTAAAGTAGTGCTTGTGGTCCCAGAGAAAATAAAATGTGTAGTGAGATCCCCTGCTATAGAAACAATAACTGAAATAATTATAAATTCTTACAAGTATTTTTGAAAATTTATATTTTATATACATACATATGTGTACAACTGTGCATACATATGGGCAGATATTAGATTTTATTTTTATAATTTATTCTACTATTGCATAGAAAGACAAATTTTTATTGTTAATATAAAATGGAGATAACAATAAAGTCACCCACATATTTATTGTCTTACATAATGAACTATAGTTTCAACTAAATTTAGAAAAAGTCCAACATTTGGATTTCCACTAAATTACTCAGGTGTGTGTTTTTTGCTAAATAATGAGTGGTTCATTTATCCTTGTAGATAAGAGCTTAAAATGTCCCTGTGCAATGGGGCTTGTCCTCTTGTGTTTCTGTTATTGACAAAAGAAATCCTTTTACAGTTTCATTGACACTCATAATAAGCCTGAGCTTCAGAATGAATTCATTTGAGTAGATCAAAGCTTATGCACAAGAATTAATCACAGTGGGACCTTCTACATGTAGCATAATAACTCATCCAAGCCCATTCTTAACCACAAATGCATAGGAAATATATATATTTATTATGATATCTATCTGAGATTTTTGGTTGGCTCTTATAAACATATCTAATTGATATAGTAAATACGGTAACTGAAATAATAGTTATTTAATAATATCATGAATTCTGTCTTCACTCTGATGTATTAGTTATTCAATATTGAGTAATTAAAAATTACTAATGTTGAAAACAACAATGCTTCTACTTAGGAGTGAATATCAAAATAGCAAAAAAAAAAAAAAAGAGTTTGCTATGCACAGTGAATTACTTTTTTCTATACCTGTAATAAACCTTCAGTTTTATCTGCAATCAGATTTATTGTGGTGAAAAATGGTTGAGAAGCATCACTTTGATCAATCTGTGGTAATCTTTGAAATATTTTAAATTAAGTGAACAGCATGGTTACACTAATTTCTGAAATATACAGAGTGTGTATGGGCTAAGGGATCAAAAGAGACTATTCAAGGCAGAAAGCTGAGGGACTAAACTTATGTTAGCACAGGAGTAAAAGAAGAATGATGAAAACTCCTGGGAGTGGCAGCAATAATATATTAGAGGAAAAAATTGAGAACTTTTACAAAACTTATAAAGTTTACTGACACAAAAATACAAGGTAAAGAAGAAAGGTCAAGGACAAGTGTGCAATTCTTTGTTTAGTCTGAGACAGAAAAACAATCTCAGACTGAATACAATGGTGGCACTCTAGCGATGGAGGATAATTGTTTAATTTGTCTCTCCCATAGAGTTTGATTTTCATTCAATAATTTAATTTTAGATATCTATTTTCCAAGCTCTGGTAAGGACAGGCAATCAGGAAATGGCAAGGCAGGGTGCCAGGTATAATCTTATGGAGAGAGGAAACATATGTTCCTGGGTGTAATATTTCCAATCATTTAGGAACAACCACCTAACATTGCAACAATACCCAAAGATGAATATATGTAGATAACATTCCACTTTCAAATTATCTAATTGAAGAAATAGTCTAGGTAATACCAACTTCCTAGTTATTAAATTCAGTAATCTCTCAACTCCCAAACAGCAGCCCTGAAGGCTATGAAGATGAAATATCAATTAGCTAATGACCCTGTCTCTCTCCTCTAAACTTTGAATCACTTCCAAGAAATACTCTGCTATAATTGGGCTGCAAAGAAATTATACTTCCTCCATACCTTGTGAAACTAATCTCAAAGGGGAAATAACTTCAAAATGATAGAAAAGTTTCTCCTTTGCTTGATTATAGTTCAAAGGCAAAATAACTAATGTCAAATGGTAACAAATTAAATATTTGATTCTCCTCTGCTATGAACTCATCATAGTGCACGTCAGCCTAAATGGTCTTTACATTTACATTACCTAATCTTTTTATAGAGTAAGTGGCAGGTAATTAAGACATTGTCAGAGCTCAGATCAACAGGGAATAGTAATCATGGAATATCCCTATCAAAGGAAGCTTACTGGAAATGAGGTTATGATATTTTAAGAACAAAATATAGCTTGCAACATTGATGTTAGCCAAATGGTGTACCATGCCAAAATTTCATGCAGATGAATATCGTATCTTCTGAGTTGTCATAGTTTCTAGAAATAGTATCTCATTATAAGAAATGTCCTGATGATTACAAAAAAGCATGCAGAGATATCCCATCAATAATTATACCAATTATAAATCACATAATGTGTGTGCAGCTAGACATGTAGTAATGACTGGAGAGGAAAAGTCTTAACTGTGCATAATATTTCAGTCATGGAATTCAGTTGAGATTAAAGATCAAATACTCTTTCTTCCACTTACTAGTTATGTGATATTGTGTTGGATTGATTATTAGGTTGTTGTATGCCTTAGAACCCTTAAATATCAAGAAAGTGAAATTCCTAGGACAGTTATATAAAGTGGCATATGTTAAACCTCTACAGCACTTAGAACATTTACTTAAGTTTCAACAAACTGTGGCTGTTAATAGTGAGAGAACACTGGTTGTGGCTATTTGGGTGGTGGCCTCTTGTTAAGACCTTTATTCTCAAACACATCTGTTGTTGTCCTTTGCATTCCTTATTCCTAATAAGAATAGAACAATTAGACTTAAAAAAATTATGTAGCAATCTTTTTTTTGTAAACCAACTTTTTTGTAAAATTTACTTGTAAAACTCACAAACAAGACTTTAAAAGCAACACTTTTATACTAAGGATTCATGTGTGATCAAAATAAAAATATAATCACAAGAGTACAAAAATGAGCATAATCAAATTTTAATACACCATTCATGATCTAAGTAGAACAGCACTAGATAAGATTTCTCTTTACCTCAGAACTCTGATAGTATAGGTTGAGATAAACCAAAGTTAATGTGACTATTTCACTGTTCACATTTTAATCATTGCTGATCAGAAGCTAAAGAGTTTAAGACTAAGATTTTCAATGAAATTATAAAATTAACCTTCCATGTAAATGTATCAAATTGACATGTTTTAAGGTGATTTGTCCTAATTCAATGGCAGCTGGGACAAGTTAGAACACAGATCCCTTATAAACAATAAATTGCAGCTTTCATTTGGGACTACTGTAAAATATATTTTGTGTTTTATGTGTTTCCATTAATTTTCACCTAATCTTAGTCAGCTTTTTTTTTTTTTTTTT
>NW_026000174.1:37120363-37133424 GCF_001458135.2 Marmota marmota marmota | reverse complement strand
GTTTTTTTTTTTTTTTTTTTTTTTTTTTTTTTTTTTTTTTTTTGCTGCTGTGACGGAAAGACATGGCAAGAACCATATTAGAAGAGTAAAAGTTTATGTGGAGGCTCCCAGTATCAGAAGTCTTAGTCCTTAGACAGCTAGCTCCATTCCTCAGGGCTAGAGGTGAGGCAGAAGAGTGTGGGGAAGGGAAATGGTTCACAAGGTGATCAGGAAGAAAAGGGAGATTCCACTTGCCAGATACAAAATGTATACCCCATCCTCTACAATCCCCACTCCCCTCCCCTCCCCTCCCATCTTCTTTCTCTACCCCATCTACTGTACTTCATTTCTCTCAGAATACAATAGACACTAGTATGGCAGTATGTAAAAACGTGGATGTGTAACCAATGTGATTCTGCAATCTGTATACAGGGGGAAATTGGGAGTTCATAACCCACTTGAATCAAATGTATGAAATATGATATGTCAAGAGCTATGTAATGTTTTGAACAACTAATAAAAAATATATATATATACCCCAAAGGCATGCCCCCAGGGACCTACCTCCTTTAGCCACTCCTTGCCTTCAGATACCACTCAGTTAATCCCATCAGGGTATTGATTCACTAATTTGATTAAGGCTCTCATAACCCAATAATTTCACCTCTAAATTTCTTGTATTATCTCACACATGAGCTTTTTGGGGACGTCTCAGATCTAAACACTAATACCTATAAATTGTTTCAGGAAAAAGTTTTAACATTGTATTTGCAGCTCTAAAATCTTGCCAACTAAACTTAAAATAGTTTTAAGATGATACTTAATTGGTTAAAATAGTAAGATTTAGATTTTTTTTAAGACTTCTGTGTTCTGAAGATTCAGGAGAGGCAACTTCAATAACCAGAATATAAAGTATTTGTAAGTTTTACGTAAGTTTGGTGCTCAATACACTACAAAAGCAAAGAAAGCTCCAAATAAAGTCTGAACTCAGAATTATTTGCAAAATTTTTATAAGTTCAAAATACAATATTTTTTCTACTGTAAAATATATTATTTTCCAGTATTGACATCACCCATCTATGAGTAAAATAACCAGGATATGGAAATATGATTAATAACATGACAAAGGATACGGGCGAAGACACAGAAAAGATGGCATTCTAATGTAAAGTATGAGTCACTGAAAGTCTTACTGATGGGTGACACTAGATAAGAAATGAATATTAACAGAGGGAGTCATTCTGGCAGTAGAATGTGCAAGTACAAAAGATCTCAGTAGCATCAATTTGAAGCAATCATGAAGTCAAGGTAATTGATATTGGACCCTTATTTTTGTTGAAACACCTCCTCCCCCCACCACACACACACACTTCTTGGGCAGAATTTAGACTGACAGGACAGCAGGTAATGAGTTTGTACATCAGGATTAGTACACTTGAGAGCAAAGGAGTGAAATGCACTGATCTGTACTTTTCTTAAGTTTTTACCCTTTATTAAAGATTTAGGTTAGTATCTTTAGTCAGATATTCTAAACATATATCACTTCAAAAAAGCACTTTCTGATATTAAAAGGAATGTAATTTTTTTGTAGAAACACAAGGGCTAAAGGCCAACATTGTGATATATGTAAGAAATTGTTCAAGTTTAAGATTTCTTTTTTATCACTGCCTTACATATCAGGTATTACAGTATATTACAATCAATGAGAGGATGCAAATGTTACTTCATTACTTCATCTCTGAATGCAATAATGAATACAGAAGTACATGTATTTCCTGAGAGTGCCTTCTGCTTCAGTTTAGATCTTGAATGTTCCTCTCAAAGCCCATGTGCTAAAAAGCTTCATCCCCAACCTGTGGCAATATTGGGAGATGGTAGAAATTTTAAGAGGTGAGACCTAGTAAAAGTTAGGTCACTGAGGGTGTGTTCTTGAAGGAGACATTGGGGCTCTGGTCTCTTCCTATTTCTTTCACTTCCTGGCTTAGTATGCAGTGAGCAATGTCCTCTGCGGTTCTCATGATGCTCTGCCTTGCCACAGGCTCAGAAACAGTGGTCCAACTGGCCACAGATTGACAAATCCAAAATTTTGAGATGAAATAAGGTTTTTTACTATTAAGTTCATTTGCCTCAGGCTTCTGTTATCATTACAAAATGTTGACTAATACAACTTCTCTTTCTGTTCATTTTCTCCATCAAGTGCATCTAGAGTGCTCCCTGCTTAAATTCAAAAAAATATCCAGGAAGTCCTTCAATACTGCGGATATAGCATCACATACAAAACTTTTGTTCTATAAGGAGAAATAAAATCACATTTCCTCATATCTGACAAAGGAAAATTATGAAATCAGACTTCAAAAGGATCATTGCTTAGGAGGCAGCATTATAGCCATTCTGCATGGAAGATGATTGGACTGTTATTGAAATTGTTACTACTATTGTGCACCCTTTATAAACTGCCTTTAATAGCTTTTATACTCAAATAAAAATAGGAAGCAAGGTATCAGGTTTTTGTAGTATAATCCCCATGATCATATCCACATTAGTTGATTGAGCAAGGTCACCTATAGGATTCAGAGTATAGTCATATCCATACTGATGTACTGTGGTGAAAGAATGCAAACCAAAAATCAGAAAAAAGAAAGGTATAAGGAGGTCAAGTTATGAGTCAATGAAGCACAAGTTTACATTAATCCTAAGAATCTTCTTTCAGTAACATCACACAAAGTGCACTTGATTCCTCCACCAGTGAGCTATGAAAACATATTCAGAATGCTGTCTACCAAGGAAGCTCCAGGGATTTCATGCTCAGGATTAGTTTTGGGGGAAGATCACATAATAATCATCTGTTCAGTATTTCTCGGTGTCCCAGACTCCTAGGATAGTTAAAGTTAGTAATAAACCACATTGTTTGTACAAACATTTTAGGCATAGTGAGTCACCATTACCAGTTTAGGCATTGTGTAAACTCCCTTTAAATCCAAGTTTTTGGATTTCAGTCAATGGCCAGCCTTTTAAGCAGCCTGTAATTCTTAATGATACCTGTCTTAGAACTGTATATTAATTCTTACCTGCAGTTGCTAATCTGAGGATACGGGGATAGTCTGGCAAGATAACCACTACTACATAATAGGTAGGCCAGGGGTGGACAGAGAAAAAACTGTGTACAGAAAAAAAAATCTGGTACATTTTGCAGGTGGTATATCTTCTTTAAAAAGTAGCCATAGGTGTTTTGGTTTTTTGCTTGCTGAAGAGCAGATTGGGATACATAGATAGATGTATTAGGATTCTCTAGAGAAACAGAATAAACAGGAATTATAATTACAAAAAGAGAACTTACTAGGTTGCCTTATGTGACCAGAATCTGGATAGTCCACAATGGCTGTCTTCAGGCTAGAAAGCTGGAAAAAACAATAGCTGCACAGTCCAAGAGGCTGAAGCCCCAGAACAAGAGGCACCTACAGTGCTATCCTCTCTGAGACCAGAGGCTTCTGGAGAATCACTGGCAGAGTCTGTTTTGAAAGAGTGAAGAAGCAAGAGTCCACAGTATGTTCAGATGATCACAGCTGCAATCAAGAATGTGTTCAAGAAGAAAGGAGCTTGCATCTGCTGCTGCTTCCTTGTTCTTTCACCTTTTATTCCATCCAAGCCATCATCCTATTGGATGGTGCTGCCAACACTTAGGGAGGGGCTTCTATTCAGTTGGCTATCCTGCATGCCAATCATTACTAGACACACCCTCATTGATGCCTCCCATAACCTTCTTAATCCTCCACATCTCTTGACCAAATCAAGTTGACAATTCAAATTAACACTTACAACAGAGTTAAGATAAAAGGAGAATTAGTAAATCCTCTAGCCTAAAAGAATAATGCTTACAGAAGGATAATACGCTGGTTCTTGAACTTTAGTGTGGTAAGATTCAAATAAAGAGGATGATATAAATGCAAAAGAGTGAGCTCTAGCTTCGGGAAATACTCTTAAGAAAATTTAAAACATTCTCTAGTAATCTGCATTTTTCTATATTTTTAACTCTACTCAAGTTATTCTGAATCAGTGCTGCCAAGACAACGCTTTAACTCTACAAGCCTGCAGAGTTACAAAATGCAATATTTTAAGGTAAAAACTAGCCCATTTTTCTTCAATTCTTTCATCATTTTTGTTAGGATAACTTAGGGCTTCCCTCTTCCTTGTTTATATTGTGTTTAGAATTAATCACTTTAAGTATGGTCACATTTAAGTGTTTCTACTGAGTATTTGCTGTTGATTTGGAAGGGGAAAAGTGAAATGCCAGCTCTTCTAAAGTCTTAAAATGCTAAATGCCTATTTTCTGAGTGATCTGTTGAGATCACAAGGCTAATATATCTGAAAGTGACAAAGTCCTGGGCTCACCTGCAATCTCATTATTTTGTTTCCAGAATGATGCTCACCTCACTGTCATAACAGTTAAGTAATTAGGCTAGTGAGAAAGATAGTTGTTAATTAATTTATTCAGCCAATATTGGTTAAGCAAATAATTTGTTTCATGGTCCCTGGAGAAGTGGCAACCAACAATACAAAGCTCCTGGTCTTATGGAGCACAGATTTTAAGAGATAAAATACTTATTAGAAATAAGCAAATGATACCAACTATACATATATGTTGACTTGTGTATATATAATAATGGCATGCATTTATTATTCTAAAGACAAAATGAGTCAAATACATGACAAATGATGGAAATGAGGTGCTAGGATAATATAACTCATTGGCAGAAGAATTGCATAAAATATTCAAAAGTGATAGCTAATTACACTAGAAAAAATGAGGAGTATAAAGTGGGAGTGAGAATATTCAAAGCAGAGTTAACATTAGAAGCAAAAGTGCTGAGGAAGCTTCTTAGGAAATTCAAGGAATAGAAAGGAGTCCAGTGTGATATGAGGAGAAAGAGCAATGAGAAGGATGGAATGAGGACAAGAAAGGTAGGGGAGTCTGAGTGGGTCTACCAGAAAAGGTAAAACTATTTCATAGTAACATACATTTGTAGTCAAGTTTTCAGTGAGGGGCAAAGCCATTGGCAGATTTAAGGAAAATCATATTAGATTTGACAGTGTGTTGGAACTGTGCAGAAATTGTTTGAAAGGATGTTGTGTAAGCATGAATATATCATAGAAGTCTGGTAGGATCATTTATGAATTTAAAGCTTTTTATTTTAATATGTTGGTGAGATTTGGGGATTTAATACTTTCATAGGGAAATTCAGTAAATTTTTCATTCAGTTTAAGAAGGAATACATTTACATGAATTCTTTAACAAAAGGACAGGTGGGACAGGATGCAGTTAGACAAAGAGTTTAGGAGGCCTTATAGTCCCAAATTTGACAAAAGTTTGAAAAGTTAACAGTTCAGTTTCCCAAGTGAGAAAAGAACATCTCAATTCAAAATGCATGATTGTGAGTAGAATCTTTTCTACAATAAAATATGAATTGTAGCTGTTTTGGTTAAAGCTTTATCAGTAATTTAAATAACTTAGGTATTTATTGATATCTTTATAACTTTTTGAATACTGAGAAGTATAGAGAAAATCTGAAATTTGTACTTTTGTAATTTTTCTATAAAAATATCAAACAGAACATGACACTTGAAAACACTATTTTAAACACACTACACAGATATTTGCCTATTTAAGAAAATATTCTTTCTCATTGTAATTATAGACCATGATGTCTTATTATGATATATTTTGCTTCTAAAAATAAATACATGAATTGTCTTTTTCTCTTCAGTATTGCTTATTAACATAAAATAACACAAATTCCTAGAAAACAAATTATTTCAGAATAGAACAAATTATATTCTTTTATAATTATTTTAATAAAAGCAAACGAAATCTTACTAAACTTTATTAGACTTGATTAAGTACAATATTAAATTAAAAAATGTGTGTAAATAAATGTTATGTGATCAAGTAAATGAATAAATCAAGATGCATTTGACATCATAGTTCTGGGGTTTTTCCAAGAATGGTTATGATATATTTTTGTTTTCAAATTGCATTTATTATTCTAAAGACAAGATGAGTCAAATGCATAAAAATGCAGATCCATATAGAATAACTCTTTCAGATAATTAAAAGTAGTTTTTGTTTTTTTGAGGTGAGAAAATGACATGACTGCCCTTTTCACACATAATGATGCTTATTGAACATGGTTAATGCACACAAACCTGTAAGTGTGTACTTTGCAGTTATCTTTTATTACATATGATCATCTTGTATATATGAACCCATGAAAATATGTGCATTTACTGAATGCACAGAACGGTCATAGTAGAATTTTCTGAATGTGTATTTTCTACTTGTGTAAAATTTCACAATCTGTAATATTTCTATATGATGAACATTTGATACATTATTACCTCATTGATATTTTGTAATTTTTTTATTTTATATTAGACAAATCACTGAATGATGTCAATTACCTTCTAATGTCATAGAAAAGCTTTATTAAAAACATTGTCTGAATTCATATATATTTAGGATCATGTCCTTCCCTTAAATTGAAACTCCAAAAAGTATGAAAGAAACCAAGTGTTCCATGTTTTTCTCATGGGTGCCATAGTTAAAATACTGCTGCCAACATTTAAGGATTATATTTTATTAAGAAAATAATCTTGTGATCAAGGTGTCCAAATATGATTGTTCATGTACAGAAAACTGCATTCTACTCATATTTATTAAGTGATATCCTCTCCTCCATAATGAACTGAAAAAAAAGTTAAGAAAATTAAAATGTGGAAGATTCCCATTCAATAAACAAATATAAATGGTTCTATTTGTTAGTGAATTCAATTACTGTATATAATAGTATAATATATTATTATGAATATAAATATAGTAATTAATATATAATATACACTATTATATATAGTAATCAATTATATAATACATATATTGTCATATATAGTACTATATAATCATAGTACCATGTAATAATACTATATAATTAATTACTATATATACATAATAGTGTATATACATAAATATATATACCATATATATTTCTTTCTAGCACAAATTCTGTACAGTGAACTGCAATGTGAATATCAACATTATTTCAGAGTTGATAATTGAATCAAATCATTTGTTCATCTTTTATCTATAATATTTAATAACTATTTTTTATTTAAAAAAATCAGTACAGAAAAATATATGGAAGAAACTTTAAGGGCTATACTTAATGTATTATAATATAAAACCCATACAGAAGTTCAAACTAAAGGAACTCAATGAGTATTGTAACATTTTTGCACAGTGAATTTCAGAATAGAAAGAACTGGATGTGGATTTCATCTGGTTTCCTTATATGTAAAATTGTCTAAACAATGTTCACAAGCTACCACTTTCTATTTGTATAACATTGTGCAGAGTACATAATTCCCTCTAGTCCTATCCTTTATGTTCCACATTGCTCTCATTATAAAGTGAAGAACAAAGAAAGAAAACTTAATTCACATGATTAATATAAGAATTAAATGAACAAGTAATACAGAGTACAATGTACATAGAACAGTAATCTTACCATTTTACCCAAATACACACACACATGTACATGTGTACACATATATTTATTAAGTGGTAATAATTCATTTTGATTATTGTGAATTGCTTTATAAGAAAATTTTGCAAAAGCATTTTTAGGCACATTTATATTTTTCTGATAGTTTCTCATCATTTATGCTCACTGTTATCTAGAATATGATGAAGAGAAATAATTCTATTTCCTGCAATATTATTGGAAAATAAATTGGAAAATATACAAATATGATTCTAAATGGAAACAAGAAACATTTATTTTTAAATATTGTTATCTTTAGTTAATGTATTTTCTTAGGTAAAACCTCTACAGCTTATAATTTCTACAAAACTTTTGAGAACATATAGTGAAATAATTCACAATTCAGAAACTTCCTGGTAGTGGAGATCAACTGTTCAAATACAAATAAACAATGCACAAGTTTTTATATGCTGTCAAAGGGGATATAAAAGAATGGGAACTAAATGTTCTCTGATTGTGAAACATGTGATTTCCATATTTTGAAAATTATCTTCTAGAAAAGCTTCCTTCATCATACATCACAGACCTACAAGTTAAAGACAAAATATTATTCTAAATATACTTTGAATTATTCCTTTTAGATGAAGAATGAGAAGAAGGAGGAAGGGAGAGAGAAAGCAAGACAAGGAAACAGAGGCAGAAATGGAGAAAACAAGATGATCTGCCTCTTTCTGTCTCTCTGCATCTATCTCCTTCATTTTTCTGTTCAAAAACTTCCTGTTTCTAATATCATATGTTATATTTTTCAAATTTAGCTATTTTTACATTAACACATGGCAGTCAATCTAACTATATTTTGAAAGTAATATTTCAGTAGGAACTGAATTGTTCTATCACTTTGAAATGCACTGCCATATATAAAACAGAGCATCTGTGTAGAAATATCCCATAGGTAATTTGTTAGTATTATAACTACACCTTACATTTCTTAAAACTCAGATCTGTATTTTGCATCACTTTGAGCAAATTTTTATGTCCTGAATAAATAAAAATTTCTTATCTGCATCCCTTGTTTTATACATTATATTAAGTAATATTTTTTTTAATTGGAAATGATGGATATAGAAGTGTCTAGATATGCTGAATGATTGAATGATGATATGGTCTAACTCTCTGCATTAAAGGATATAAAAGGCGAATATGCTAAGCTTGAAAATTGAACAAAAAAGAACAATGAAAGAAAAAGTGCAGATCTTATAAACATTTATATCATCCTGATTAGTTAAAATTTCAGCCTGATTAGAAAAAGCACCTGCCTTGGAACTTCAAGTAATAAAATATGCAGTTTAATGAGGAAATCATGGATAAATTCAGCTGCTTCTGTATGCAGCTCACCCATTTAATTACACAGAAGACTTAGAGAGGAACACAGCTGGGTTTCAAAATTATGAAATGGGATGAACCATAAATATATCTTTATTAAAATGCTTACATATCCTCTCTAACATGCAAATGTTCACCAATACCACTAAAATAATCAGTTAATTTCCATTTTTTTGGCAACAATGTGCCAAAATATGATAATCTAGCAACAAAAGCATGAAAAATAACATTAAAACCATAAACATACATAAATCCCCATAATTACACATGTGTTTGCCTGAATGAAAATCCATAATTCAAGACAGGAAGGGTGTTATACTGATATGTTACCAAATATTCTGCAGTACTATACTGTAGAAGACAGACAACAGACTTTGGTGTAGTTTGAGTCTCAACTCTACCTACTAATGGCTGTGGAAATTAGTGAAGATTAATAGATGTAGAGGTTTCTAAACTTCTAGTATTATATAAAATAGTAAAACTTGGCACTGATAGCAAACACTGTAATGCCAACAGTAATATTTGGCATTAAAAATTTGAAACCAAAAAAAAATCCATATACCATCATTCACACTTTAATATTTAAACATAAAAGACCTAATATCAAAATAAATCGGCAAGCATTAAGTTAAGAAATAAATAGAAATTGATCATTGAAAAATCCCTATTTTGTCCTAGGTTTCTCATTCTTAAAATTGACTCTTCCTGGCTTGGTACAGGCCTATTATCCCAGCAACTATAAGGGACTGATCTCAAGTTTGAGGCTAACCTCAGTAATTTAGCTGGACACTTGACAACCAAGACCCCAACTCAAAATAAAAATTAAAAAAGGACTAGGGATAAAGCTTAGTGGTAAAGCACCTCTGATATCAGTCCTCAGTAGGTACCAATGAAAAGAATTTTTAACTTATTCTGCTTCTTTAGTTTGCTGAATACATTATCACAAGTTAGTATTTTTTTATGGATTTGGAAAACATAGATTTTCTCTGTTGTTCTATTTCCACTTTGTACAAGTGGGTATAATGGCGCTTAATTAATACACGTCTAAAAGTTTTAACACATATAAATACATGTAAGTTATTTTCCAATCTACTTCTGAAGTCATGTATCAGAGTAAAAAGAGTGAAGAGTACACCCACTCAAGGTTCAAACAAAATGTCTACCTTTTGAAAAAAATACAGGGGTTTCATGAGAATGGAAATGGCAACATTTAATTATTCTGATTTTGCAATTTTATTGTTATCACATTGACCAAAACATAACTATCAGATTAGCAAACCAACCCTTAATCTACCAATAGGAAAATTTGCATGATTGTACATGTATATCATTGTTTTTTTTTTTGTGTGTGTGTATATGTCCCATTTAGATATTATGTGTTGAATTAAAATCTTGTACTAAAAATAGCATATACCAATGAGTCTTGTAACTAAAACTAGCAATTTATTTTTCAGGAAAAAAAAAACTTTAATTAGGGCACAAGCTTTTTTGTGTGTTTGTTTTTCTTATAGTGTCTTAATGGTCTAGAATTAAAAAGAGAGAAAAAAAAGCAAAGCAAAGAAAACTTAAACAAGAAAAAACAATAGAAAGTTTAAATCTTGCAGTGATGCATTGCCACATTTCGGTTGAGTCTGTACCTATGGTTTCTGTCTACTTTGGTGCTCTTTTGCAAAGGAGGCTCATTAAATTGTGTCTCTTAGGCCCTGTTCTATAAAATCCTTAAAGATCATAGCAAAAGGAAAAGCAAATGCATAATAAAAAAAATAGAAACTCTATCAACTAATTGATATCCCTTATCCTTATCCCCATTATCCATTCCACTAAAAGAAAAGTAATCACATTTTAAAATTAGGAAGTTTCCTTCGGTCGTTATAAACAAGAAAAAATTCAACTGAGTTCTAAATTGGTTAGAAATATGTACATTTATGGAAAATCTATCTGTGAAATGCCACCATTTGCTTAATTTCTGAGATAAATTCATACATTTAATAGGGTACTTTTGTAATTTTTAGTTGTTCAGACATTTCACATTTTGAAGAAATAGAAACAAATATTAGGAAAACAAGATGCTCTATTAAATGACTAAATCTGAAGCTAATTAAGGTAGTCAACAAATGATTAATATTTTGAGACAGGAATTGATTCTAGCTTGAAAGATCTGCAATTACATTAAACAAATATTATCAAGCATTTTCTACAAGTGTTTTGATGGGTACTAGGCAGAATGCAATGATTTATTAAGACCATTCTCTTTGAATACAATGTAAGCTGTCTCCAGAGGACTCTGATAGGTAGCAAAAATAATGCAGATGGTGAGACCTGGAGAACCAAGGAATAGCACAGGCAAGGCATCTTCTGACCACAACAGTACACAAAGCACTGAATTCAATAAAACATTTCCTATCTCTTCATTCTTACCTGTGTTGCCTCAAAGAGTAAATACATAGATACATGCCTCCTCATCTATTAGATGTTCCCTCCCTGAAATAGAATATTGGACAGTGTAAAGAACGTGGACGGATGTTTGGGTACTTTCACTCCAGTAGAGAGCATTGCTCAGATGTTCAGCTACGAAACATATTTCATATTCTTGCCTCCTAGACTACTGGAACAGGAATTTTTCCAGTCCTTTTGTTGAACCACAACACAAAGAAAAACCATCAACTCCAATTTTAAATCAAATTGAAGCAAGCTTATATTGTGTACACAAGAGAGCTGGCTAGTGTCTGTCTCACCCAAAGCTGGGCTAGAGAACAGCTACAGCTGCTCTCCCAGGAAGAAAGGTTTTATAGCAAAAAAAGTTACAACAGGTGTGTCTTGGGAACTTACAGCTAACAGGGTTCTAGCAAGCATAATACAAAGGCAGATAGTAGGTTAATGATCTACATGGCTTAACATTTCAAGGTTGGGAGTAAATCGAGATTCCAACATCAGAATTTATGGGGCACCACTGAGGTTTTAGGGAGTGTTGTTATCTGGTCAAGGAGAGTCAGAATTTATGAGGTGCCACTAAAGTTTTAGGAAGGGTTGTTATCAGGTCAAGGAGAGCCAGACATAGCTGAGTTCAGAGCATGAGCAGGAATTGCAAAGGCTTTAAAACATCAAATTATGGTCAGGCCAAATAGAAGAAATCTTAGTATTTTATAGTAAAACAGAAATGAACTTTTTTTTTTTTTTTTTGACAAGGTGGCTCCCAATCTTACAATGAAATTAAGTTGGGTTCATCACTTTCTCATGCCTATATCTCCTGTCCTGTCTTTGAAACAATGAAGTCTTGATATTCTTCCAATAAACTTCTTTGGTTTATTTTGTTCAGAACAAACATTTTGCTAGTGATAACAAGGCATGTTGATACAAGTAATGAAACCAGTAAAACCCCAAATGAGCACACTTAATGCAAACTCTGACAGAAGATGACACTAGGAAACCACACAACCACAAAAGAGAAACCTCATCCAATTCAGAAATAGAAGCCTAGAGAATAGGATGAGCCATTTCAAAATATTTACTAATTTAATATAAGACTAAATAGGTACAAAATATTATTTTTTATTTCTAGGTTTATGTATGCTTATTAAGTGTATTTGTTCCTACAAATTCTGTGTCTTTAAGAAGATAAAGATAATTTTTATAATCATTATTTACTTTTTTTTTCTTTTTTGCCATGTGGGTGCTATAATGGGTTACATCAGAAACCCTTATTATTTTTAATTTTGATACAAAGTTTCACTAAATTGTTGAAACTGGCCTCAAACTTATGATACTTCTTTCTCAACCTCCTGAGTTGCTGGGGTTACAGAAGTTCACCTATCTCTATGCCCAGCAATCCTGGTTTTTAATAGGGTGTTAGAGGAAGGACTGCATCTAGACTGTACCATGCCGTTTGTAAGCTTTCCTTTTTTATTAATTAATATTTCTTCATTCATTTACTTTTTTAGAACTTAAGAGATGTCTTGCTAACTATGAATATGATTAAGAGGGTTGAATTAGGGCTGGGAATGTGGCTCAAGTGGTAATGCACTCGTCTGGCATGTGCAGGGCCCTGGGTTCGATCCTCAGCACCATATAAAAATAAAATAAAGATGTTGTGTCCACCAAAAATAAATATTAAAAAATTATCTCTCTCTCTCTCTCTCTCTCTCTCTCTCTCTCTCTCTCTCTCTCTCT
>NW_026000174.1:37110715-37115611 GCF_001458135.2 Marmota marmota marmota | reverse complement strand
TATGAATATATATATTCAAGTTAAAAACAGAAGAAATTAGCAAGTTAATAGGGTTTTTCTTTAAAATCATTTTGATGTTTCTAGAGTCTAGAAATATATAATGATATTGTGATCCCTTTCCACATGTATTTAAAAGGTAGCAAAATCCCACAAAGATTTAATTAGCACTTCTGTAACCTTTCAAAATCCTTGCATGGAAAGTATTAACAGCATATGAAGTACTATAATTAACATTCCCAAAATTGTATATTTCAATTTGCTTTTCAATTGTTAGGTTTCCAATATTTGAGAGTGTGTGATATCACACATCAGGTGGGATAATTATTATTAGGCACAAAGAAATATTTAAACTAAAATTGGTCACATTGTCTGAATTTAATTACTAATGGCATTTGTGAAGAATTGTTCATAAAATGTGTTTTTATGTTGAAGGTCAAACTAAATACTATTTAATATGTTTTATTTTATTTATTTTTTTAAATAAGAACAGGGAATGAAGAGGGATCATTTTGACTTAAAATATACTTCATAAAAATAAGAAAAATTAAATTACATATTGGTTAGAATACACACATTATTAAATCATAAATGCTTTCCTATTAAATCTGGATGATTATGTGAAGGCAAAGCTTTTTTAGCTTCTCTTGCTTATACTTCACTTAACACTGTGGAAAGAACTTAAAGCCAGATAATGAAAAGGAGACACATTCAAAGGAAACTGCATTATCTTATCTGAAAAAATAAAATTTGCTACTTAAAATTTTTTTCAATTTCTAGATAACATTAGTTGTGCCAATATATGACACTGATATATCTCTACACAATAATTTAAAAATAACAACAAATATATATTTTTGTTGTATATAATTTTATATATATATATATATATATATATATATATATATATAAATTTAATTCATCCATACTTTACTTAACAGCTAAAATCAACGATTTCATTCTTTAAAAACAAATGAAAAAGAAAGAAAACAAGATCAAGTTAAGGAAGGCATATTTGAGGATTAGTTCATTTGTAGAAGGTCATGCCAGATTAGCATGAATTGGAATCCAAGCTTCAAATCTTTGTTGAATTTGTTATATTAAGCAAGATTCTTTTCCTTTGGGCTTTAGTGATCTCATTTTTAAAATAAGAATAATAATAGAATATATTTTATAATTTATTATGAGTATTAAATGCATTCATTCATGAAGTGATTAAAATAGCAATTATGCATTGTTAAGTTCCCACCAAATAATTATTTTAATCAATGACTAATTTTTATTATTGAGTTATGAAAAAATAATAAAACTGTATTTTTGTGCTACTCTGAGAAATATCTAGAGTCAGAAAAAAGTGCTTTAAGATATTTGAAAATAATCATAAATAGTAAGGAATGCTTATGCAATAGGAATTTAATTTTAAGACATAAAATTTAGTTCAAAAGATGAAAATGTAATGCAGACTGTATAAAGCAAAGCAAAATTCACAGAGAATCTTCCTCAGCCTGTCAGAACAGCAGAGAAATATTTCTTGGGCAATTAAATTTGCTGGGTAAGGAGGAAGACTAACACCACCACCAACAACAAATAATGATTTTATATTCACTTGCTTTGAAAGAGATTTTCTTTTTTAAGTTAATATCCTAGTTTGGGACATTACAAGCTTAGAGAAAAAAATAAATTGAGGTCCTAAACATTAAAGTATTAACTTATAGAATGGTATGAATAAGAAAGAGAATGCATGTTGCTGAAAATTGTAAATTTCAGGCTAAAAGGCTAGGTCAGGGCCAGAGAGTAAAGAGCTTATACTTGATCTGGTAGTTGTTGAGCAGCTACCGGTGACTTCCAAATTAATGAATTACATGGTGCATGTTGGACCTTTATAGAGTAGATAGCCAACCAAAGGATGGCATGTGCAGAGTGAGGTTAGGGCTCAGGAGAAGGGAAGGTCTGAAGTCTTGACTCTACATTAAATTATTCATGGTCAAGATCTGACCTGGCCTGAGACTGGAAATTGGAATGGAAAAGAATAAATTGAAATGCAATGCACAAAGGCCATAGATCGGTATATACTTATTCTCAGAGTTGTCCTAAGTCTCTGTAATTCTTTGACATCTAAGAAGGTCTATAACTTTTTACATATTGTAGAGTGTTACAAAGATAATTTAGTCATTTGAGGTTTTTTTTTTTTTTTTTTTAATTTTCCATGCTGGAATACATCTCCTTATAATGTTACTTTGCCTCCTTCTCTGGCCAAACATCTGGAAATTTGTCACTGAATCTTCAGAATGTTCAAGGCTCGGTGGGGCAAGTGGTTCCTAGCAACAAGCCCCAAAATTACAAGGATGTGTCTTAAAGTGCACTTCTTCCAGGAGTTTATCACTGTCCACCCTCAGCATCTAACAGTTCTTCAAAAATCACTTAATTATTCCTGAGACTGGTGGTTCCAGCAGCTTCTGCTTCAGGTAAGATGGTCTGTATTCTATGTATTTGATTCTATCTCTTTCCAGTTTTGGATTTTGTTGTTTTTGGTTTGTTGTTGCTGTGACCTCAGGGTACATGATTCTCAATCCCTGTATATGGCAGGCCAGAATCCCTGGTCTATTTTTGAGTAAGGATTTAAATTTCATTGTTTTATTATATATTCTTATGAATCATTTCTCTTTCCTTCAGTAAGTAATGTCTCAGTAGCCTGATAACTCATAAGATATAAACCCCCAGAGTGATACTGAAGTGGGAATTCTTTTACTCAGAGGTCCTTATTAACTAGTAGGCCACTTTGGAGGTTTGGTGGTCATCTAGCTGAATAATATTTTAAAATATTCTGTGTATATGCTTATTCTTTCTGTATATTATGGTGATAATAATGAGTAAGTAACCTAGGATAATTTGTCTTCTTAGTTGGTGCATCTTTGATGACCAGAGTACAATAGGGTACATTTCTTAAGATTTGTGGACATGACACTTTTATTTTCTGAAACAACAACAACGAAAAAGAGTGACCTTTCCTCACTTATTTCTTTTTCAATATCCAAATCTCAGCATCTGGTTCACTATGTTGTTAGATGAATATTCTCTTCATTTTCAAAAGTAATGGGACAAGACATGGTGAATATATGAAAATTCTGTTAGATAGTATTCTGTTAGATAGTATTCTGCATTTTCACTATAATTACAATGGGTATATGATATTTCTCCAACACCCATGTATTTACTTTAACTTAACCTGGTAGGGTAAGCATTATTCTTTATAACAGAAAGGATGGGTATTTTTCTTCAGAATTTATTTTTCAGGCTCAAACAATACTCACCTACTTAATCAAATCTTTACAATCTCTCAGAGTTCACAAGGTTCTAAATATAAATCTCTTATTGTGTGAAGGGATGAACTGTGACTTATCCCCCAACTATCTATAAACTGAACTCCTAATATACAGATACTTCAGAATATAGGTATATTTGGGGATAATTAAACTGCATTTAAGAGGAGTGGGGTCATGAGGATGAGCTATAACCTGACTTGACATGTACCCTTATAAGACTAAGCTGTCAGGACACAGAAACAAAGAAGCAACATGATATGAAGATACAGAAATAAGACACAGGCCAAAGAGAGAGACCCTCAGAAGACACCAACCCAACTCATACCTCCATCTTATATTTCCAAGCTCAAGATATATGAGAAAATAATGTTACTGTGTAAGCCACACTGTCTGTGATACATTTTTATGGAACACTGAATAGATGATATGGTGTTCATGGACAGTGAGAGCCCTTCCCTTTTGTCTCTAAAGAGAGGTCTCAGGTTGAGGCTTGAAAGACAAATAAAAGCATACATTACAAAAAGAAAAAAAATATGTCTGACTTTTAACAGACATTGACAAAGAACTTAATGAACAATTTAAATGAATTTGCCATTTTATAATGAATATTCTAATATAATAATTGCATAATTAAAAATATCTTTATTAAGTTAATAAAGACCTTGCACCAGAACAAAAATAAATCCATTTTAGATTTTTAGAGATCCTTCAGAATGTTAAGTAACCTAACAAATAATAAAATATGATAAAAACTCATGATTTTGAAATATTTCGAAGTATTTAGAGAAATATTTTAAGTTGAAAATTTTATGGAGACATTACAGAATTTAATTGTATGCAAACAGTTTAACTGACTACAAATAAAAAGAGCATTAGGTGCTAGTCTTTTGACTTGCTTTTACACTTTCTATATATTAAAAACAGTTTCTCCCTGACTTGTAATTCCTGTCCTCCTTCATGCACCATCCAGAGTCCCAGGTGAAAAACATAACTTTGAATTAACACCAGTGTTTGTCAGTTTTTCTTGAGCTCTGTCCTAGAAATTTTGATTTTAATATTTTGAGCTAGGACCTTAATTCTTCATTTTAAAATGCATATTCTGGCTGGGGAGGCTGAGGCAGGAAGATTGAGAGTTCAAAGCCAGTCTCCACAATAGCAAGGCACTAAGCAACTCAGTGAGACCTTAACTCTAAATAAAACACAAAATAGGGCTGGGGATATGGCTCAGTGGTTGAGTATCCCTGAGCTCAATCTTTAGTACCCCTTCCAAAAAAATGCACATTATGGATGATTATAATGCGGATGACTATAGTGCCATTACTTAGAATTATTAAAGCTACACCAAAAAAATTAAAAATGGTGGGGTTTGAAATCTCATAAAAATAAAAGAGAAATCAGTGGAGTAGAAGTAGTGAATTGGGAGGTAGGGAGAAAGACCAGGAAAAGAAAGAAAATACACAATGAAATTGACCAAATTATGCTATGTACATATATGAATACACAAGAGTGAAGTTCAATTAAATAAATTATATAATTGAACTTCACTCTTGTGTATTCATATATGAACATAGCATAA
>NW_026000174.1:37092231-37103993 GCF_001458135.2 Marmota marmota marmota | reverse complement strand
AAATAACTTGTGTACGTTGATACAGCAGGAGTAGGAGCCATTTATTGCAGCACAGGAGCAGTATTTATACATTCCACACAGCTTATTAATTAGCATAAACTAGATACAGCAGTCAACCAATCAGGAATCTCCACACTTAATGGCTCGCTTTTGTTACTTCTCAAACCACTCCCTCTGGCATTTTGCCAGGCACCATCCAGACTTGTTTACGAACTCTAACATTCCCCTAGCAAAATGCCAGGTGTTATTTTGACTTGTTTACAGACTCTAACATTAATGCCGCAGTCTGGCTGGGCACACAATCATGAGCCACCACACAGCTTGTAGATTCAAACAGCAACTCTTTATTCCCGAACTCACACCAGCACTCTACAAACACGTTCTGGGGAAATCCACATTCTCTGCCCAAATCCAAGTTCTCTGCCCAAATCCACTCCCACTGGGCTTCTATCTCCAAAATATACTGTCTGAATCCCGTGAGAACTCAAGGGGAACTCAGGCAGCAGGATACGCCCTATTCCCAGCAGGAATAATCTTAAACCTTAAACCTGGAACCTAAACTGGGAATGCCCTAAACACGATTATCTTAAACCGGGAACACCCTAATCCGCCTTGGTCCTTGAGCAAGGTCACCTACATTCAATGTCACTGCAACATGGGGTACGCTGGCAAGGAAATTGTCATACCTACTTGGCTAATGGCTCCCAGCATTTACTGTTTGTGTAATTAAGGCAAACGAAAATTCTAAAGATATCATCCAATAAATAACTGAATATGAAAGATTTCCAAGGTTGATTCTTTGATCTAGTGTTTGAAATTATTGGTCTAAGGAGAGTGAACAAAAAACCAGTTCTTTGAATACATGCTGAGAATTGTTCTTGAAAGTTAATATGTTCTCAAAATATATCTAAATAAGTTAAGTTATTTAGAGGCCATACACAACACTTGTAGGAAGTACATAGCAAAGAAGAGTGTAAATATCATGCAACTGTGATGGACAGACATGAGTCCCTATTTCATTAAACTATAGCTTTCCCCACTGTGAAGTGAGAACTGCATTTCTTCCTGGCTTTATGGCTTCTGTTTATGGGCTTCCTATATAACTTTCAGGCCCTTGTGGTTGGACTCAAGCATTCTCAAGAAGGAAAAAAGAACTAAAATTTCCTAAAAGATAAGAAAGGAATAGTTATGAGAGAAGTCAGTCGCAATGATTTTGTTCAGTAATAACAATACTTGCTAATTTTATTGGGAGTTTTCTATTGCTTTAAGTGCTTTGTGTTAATTGTTTTTTACCTCTTGCATGAACCCTAGGAAGGTGGTCTCATTGCCATCAACATGTAAAACTGAAATATAGAGGTTAGAAGGTGTCACAAAGTCATTCAGTGGAAGAGCTCTGGACAGAAAAGCAAAGAAATGAAAGAACAGGAAAGAAGAAGGAGGAACAATTCTACATTAAGAGTTACCATGCTGAGGATATAATTTTTCCTCTTTAAAGAAAGCTCATTCTTTCCCCAGGCTCATGATTAATTTTTTGGGGGTGTGGGGAGTACTGGGGATTAGACTCAGGGGCTCAGGGGCACTCAACAATTGAATCACATCCTCATCCCTATTTTGTATTTTTACTTAGAGCCAAGGTCTCACTGAGTTGCTTAGTGTCTCACCATTGGTGAGGCTGGCTTTGAACTCATGATCTTCCTATCTGAGCCTCCTGAGCTGCTGGGATTACAGGCGTACACCAGTGTGCCTTACTCATGATGAATTTTTAAAGCTGGTTAAATTCTACTTGCCAACAAATACTTCTTAACAAAATAATTTCACATGCAATTTTCTTTTTGGTTTGGACTAGCTTTGTGGATTAGCACTCAACCATTTCTATATTTTTTATTATATACTTATTTTCTGTGTCCACAGATTCTGAGATTTGGCACTTAAAATGTGTTCTTAATATATATTTAAATCTTATGCTATACTTATTTTCCTCCTTTTTTCTCTCACGTTTTTATACCTGAGTCTTTTCAGAAATCCCTTCCTTGCTTCCTTCCAAATAAAAAATATTAGGATTAGTTACAAAGATGAATAGAATGTTTGAAAAAGAGTTTGCATAGGAAAATTTAAATAATATTTTAAGAAGTATTGTTATTTAATTGGTAAGTATTAAGAAGCTTTCAGAATTTTCTTTTCTGAACCATTTTAAGATTTGAATTGTACTTAAGTAATAAGGGTTTTGAGTGTGAAGGAAATGGGCTAAAGCTTAGAACACTGTTTTCTTGTATATGTGAGAGATTTTAAGTGACAGAACTAAGTAGAAGAGCAAATGACAAGAGGGAAATTTCTGACCAAATATCCCTGTGACACTGATTGGAAATCAATACTGACTGTGAGTAAATGGAGTGTTGATATCAGTGAGGGGCATGTAAGTGAGGGAAGTGAGCTAGGAGAATAAGTATCATTATATGGAATTGTTAATTCAAGACAATAAGCTGAGCTGGAAACACAGAATAATAATATTCAGATGTATACAACCTTAGCTTTCCATAAGAAATGAATATCTGGGGTGTAGTCATAAAGATGGATTGCTTAACAGATAATGTGGTATGAAAAACAAAGTAGAAGTTATGTATATGAATGTGGTCAGTAAAAAAGAGGGTACAGAGAAAACTAAAGACTGCCATGAAACTCAGAAATGGTGAAAATGGAGAGTAGAATGTGCAGCTAATGAATGGTTAGTTGGAAAAAGAAGTTGATCACCATGAAGGTGAGGAATTCCAGATAGTAAGAGACAAAAAATTCTCTACCAGGCAGTTGTTTCCACAGAGAGAGTTTCAAAAAATTCTCTCAGTGAATATCACAAATAAATTACAATGATTACAGTGAATTTAACAAAAAAAATGGGCGAGGAAAGATGCAATTTAATTTCAATTTATAGCTTTTTCTTTTTAATCTCTCTGCCTTTTTCCACATATAAATTGTCCATGTCTCTTTCTTTCAGTGTATAGGGACAGAGATAGCCTTTAGAATTTGCATGCCTGATGTCTACATTAGCAAATGTTTATAAATGTTGTTATAGATATCAGAAATGAAATGAAGTCATTAATTTATTTGTTCAACAAATGTTCACTTAATTCTTTTTTTTTTTTTTTCCGGCGGACACAACATCTTTGTTTTGTATGTGGTGCTGGGGATCGAACCCGGGGCGCACGCATGCCAGGCGAGCACGCTACCGCTTGAGCCACATCCCCAGCCCTCACTTAATTCTTAATATATGCCAATTGCCTTTCTGTGCTTTAGAGGTAGAATGATAAGAAAGACAGATCCCTCACTTTATATAGCTTATATTTCAGGTCGAAATATTGAAAATTACATGTAAATATTCATGGGTATTTTCAGATAGGAATAACTGCTAAGAAGAAAATAAAGCTACAAAATAGACTTGGACATGGTAGATTTAAATAATTATCCAATTTTCATGCCTTTCTGAAATCGTCTCTTTGTATAAGATTTATTTTACAGGATGCATACTTTCCCATCTGTTGTTCTTGATTTTCCTCTAAACTTTCTCTGACAAGTGAGATACCCACAGGTGTATTAAAAAATTCTTATGCTTGAATTTTTCTGTTACTTCTGCACCATCATGAAATACATGTTGAAGGAACATGCTTTCCAAATTCAAGTGATAATATAATTACATCATAAACAAAAAGTATATGGTGATGATGACCAAATACACACACAGATCAACAGAGATCACCATCCAAAAATAGATCTGCATGAATATGGTATGCTGATCTGTGGGAAAAAAACAAAGACAAATGAAGAAGGAATTCATTTTAAAGCTGAACTTAGAACAAGTAGATATTCATAGGCAGAAATAAAATGTTCTAGAAACAAAAATAACACTTTTCATAAGTATCAACTCAAAATAGAACAGATACCTAAGTAGAAAATTAAAAATGGTAACATTTCTAGGAGAAAACAAAACAGGAACTCTATGTAGTCTTGGATTTGAGGATATTTTTAGATACAACAGTAAAAACGCAATACATGAAAAAGATGATAATTTGGAGTTTAGTTTTATAGTTAGCGAGCAATGAAAATACACAGATAAATGTTAAATGTGTATTGGTATGTGAAGAAGCACGTGTGAAGAGGTTATATGTTGTATATGTATAATTATATCATATTATTCAAAGACAAAAGTTATACAAGTGGTAAACAAGCCAAGACACTTTGGGATTGAGTAGGGGGTGATTAGAACTGAGTAGGCAAAACAGGAATAATTTCTTTTAGGGAGGTGAATCTATTCTGCATGATATTATAATATAACACTGTCACCTTGTAAAACCCCATAGAAATTTAAGACTAAGGGATGAACTTTAGTATATACAATCCTTAAATAATTCATTTAAGACATTAAGGATTAAAGCATGAAATGCAAAGTAATATAAAACCATATAAACTCTTTATATGATACAACATTACTGAAGGTTTTGGAGAAAATATGCTGACTTAAGTAGTTTTGAAAGTAAATTTTTTAAAGGTAAGGCACAAGAAATTTTATGGAAGCTCTATACTTTAGTTGACAAACGTGCTTCCATTATGGGCATGATTTAAAAATATGACATCAGAATTAAATAATTAAGTAAATAAATGGAAGAGAGTGGAAGCCAGGTTTCCTACTATTAAGGTAACAATGTACAAAAAGGTAAGAAAAAGTAGAATGATCCAGATAAAGATGGATTGAAATCAATATGCACTCTTATACTGTTTAATACATTAATAAAATTACACATAATATATATGATGTAAAAAGACATAAATTTTTATAAATATGTGTATATGTTCATATGTGTATATATACCTATATACATACACATGCACACACATATGTAAAAATATACACATATTTCCTTTGTTAGTTGAGTGGAATTGGAAAAGTGTCTGATGGATGAAGTGACTTATTTCCAGAAAACAGAAAGAAATTGGGAGGGGAAATGAGTCATTTATGATTCACTTATCAGTGGAGAAATCTGACAAACACTATTTTAACCGTTTGATCATGTTCCGCACCAACAGTGATAACTTTCGTTGAAAGCATGCACCATTGGTTTTATGTGGCAAAAGTGATATTTTATCTCTGTGGTCTTCCTTCCCAAATCATAAAATTTCAGTCTCAGCATTATAAAAGCATCAGATAACTTCTTTCTTAGGTTTTTAGCAAACTACCTAACAATACTCCTCAAAGCTGTCCAGGTCTTCAAAACTAGAATGTCTGAAAAAATTGCCACAGATGAAAGAAACCTAAGGCAATATACAACTAAATGTAAT
Source organism: Marmota marmota marmota (assembly GCF_001458135.2). Classification (NCBI taxonomy): domain Eukaryota; kingdom Metazoa; phylum Chordata; class Mammalia; order Rodentia; family Sciuridae; genus Marmota; species Marmota marmota. Next base: position 37,098,668 of record NW_026000174.1, on the reverse strand, counting down.
GAGATCTATTGTAAGGAATCCTGGAGCTAAAGAACAATATATGAGGGAGGAAAAAAGAAACAAAGAAAATAAGTGTGCACTAAGATAAGTAAAGTCTATCAGTATTGGTGTATTCACAGTGACAATTCAGACAATTCAGCACACCAGCATAAGGTGTTAAGAGGTTAGCAGTGGAGGAGGTACTGTGTACATAGGAGCTCTCTGAGCTTCCCACGTTCCATAACACTGTTAAGATCCAGCCATTCTCATATTACCCATGACAACATTTTCATATAAAACTGAACTGCTCTCTTTCTTCTATCTACAAAAATGCAAACTCTTGACATGCTCATTACTACTCCATATTTTGGTTCCATAAAATAGAACAGAGTTCCATAAAATGGACAGATAGCAGAGTTGAGTCAATGGCAGATGAATTTTGTAAAGAGATTAATATATGTTTTAAATATATTTACTTTATTTTGATATTGTACTGAGGACCGAACCCAGTGCCTCACATGTGGGAGGCAAGACCTCTACCACTGAGCTATAAATCCAGCCCCAGAGAGTAATAGATTTTTAATACTTACTTTTGCCACTTGCTGGCTCTGTAAATAGGGCAACTCACTAAATACTCTGCCTCTCAAATCCCACTTCTGTTAAATAAAGATAGAATATTCTGTTAAATAAAGATAAAATATTCTGTTAAATAAATATAAAATTGTTATGAACTGAATATTAAATTGGTCAACACTTGGAACACACTTAGAATATTAGATGATGCATAGTAAGTATATAAATATTCCATAAGTAGAAATTAATATGGCTTCCATTTTGTAGAAATTGTTGGAATATGATTTAAAAAGCTAAAGTAAGCAACCTTGAATGTTTGTATACTAGCAGAGATAATATATACCTATAGAATCAACAAATATCTCTTTAAAGACAGGAAACCACCAGCTCCATGAATTTCCATTTTTGTAACTGTCCAAAGCTGTAGTGAACTTTTAAACTACCTGAGAGACTTTAGAAACTGCAATGTTACAGAAAGGTTATGTCAAGGTTATTACTAGCATTAAGATTATGACCAAGGTATGATGTGACACTGTTTTAAAAATAGCCACTTGTTTGTTTTACTTCCTACACCAAATGTTATTAAAGCACATATTTAGAGAAAAAGATTTGATAATGTTTAAGTCAACAGAAGGGTCATGAAGGATGACAAACTTTATTAAGTACAATTGTTTTATACAGCTTCAATCAAAAAGGTGAAAAATGGTAAATCATGACATAAATGAACCTGATGTTAAACTCTGGATTTTGTTTTGTTTTGTTTTGTTTTTACAGATGAAACTTCTAACAGAAACAATATCTTAAATAAATTAAAATAACAGGTCAAGAGAAAACATAAATTACACTATGGAGTCTGGCCTAGAGGGTAAGGAAAATATGCAGGTGGGAGAGAGCAGAAAATTGCACTGACAATAGAATAATGTTCAATGTTTTTTTCCTTGGCGAAACTGTAAATTTAGTTTTAACCTTCTTAGCAGCCAAGTACAAAGTTAAACATGCCCTGCTTTATGACTCTCATTATCAAGGAATAGAAAGATACCAAAGACAAAAGAGAAGCAATACTATTCCAGGAAATACTTTCTAAACCAAAATTCTTTCAAACTAAGATCGTAAGTCAACTCAAGAAAATCAATCCTTCCCGGGGCCAAGATAACATATTTCAAATTTAGGACTTTTCTTAAATCAAAGATAAAAGTATAATATTTCAATGGTTTTCCTCTCAAGGCACACAAAATGGCATGAGCGGACACAAGCTTTGTTAATGCCAGTCTAAGTACTCGATTTCAATCTACTGGATGTATGAATTGAATCTATTCATTATATCTATTCAATCTATTGAAATAGAGTATGTACCCTGTTTCAGCCTATTTTAAGTAAGGGAATCTATGTCCTTAATTTTTGATACAAATAACTAGATATTTTTCTCATTGTATTCTTAACAGCTATAAGTAACTGAAACATATTAAACAAATATTTTTGCATAAATTAACATTAAATGGATAAAAAAATAAGTAGTTTTGGCCTAAACTGATGGCATGGCTGGGTAAGCACAGACCATTAAATGCTACTTAAACTCTCAGTAAATTCATCCAAATTTAGAACTCTGTGGGATAGAGATCATGAGAAGTAAAAGCTTAGTAAGTACCTATATTCATGCATGGACAGACCCTTTATGTCATTGTCTCTTGCTTTGATAGAAAACTAGGTAGTATCCTATAGTAAATGTATATATAGTATCCTATAGAGACCCAGAGGATAAATTATATATAAATCTTAGATCATGTAGTTGAAAACATATTTAGAGAATCTTGGCTCAATGAAAACCTGATGCCCTCTGAAAAAATAATAAGGAGGCATAGGATTTCCCAAAGATTAGAAGAAGATTTGGTAACACATTTATCAAGAACTTTGATAAATAGCAGCATAATTGGGGTACTCTGGGTGAAATCAATAAGGGCAGGATTTGCAACAGGTTTGTAATTGTCAAAGTTGAAATTAAACCAGAAAATTAAGAAAAAAATCCATATCCAAAAAGTTGTTGTTTTGACTTTTAATAAAAATAACTTTGTCACTTAAGAACCAATAACAATGCAAAAATTCTCATCAACACAATGCTTAAATCTATATGAACGGTGCTGCGGTGGCCAGCCTGGGCTTACAGTTATCTTAGATATAAACAAGACTGGTGAAAGAAAATGATAAATCCTGAATCCCTACCTCATCCTTATCCTCTTACTCTCCCTCTTTCTCTTTGTGTGTGTATATGGTGCATACTCTACATGTGTTTGTATCTCTCTCTCTCTCTCTCTCTCTCTGTATGTGTGTGTGTGTGTACAAATTCATTTTGTTTCTATTGGGGATATAATTTAAATGTAATAGTGTAGTAATAACACTAACAACAACATACTAATATTCACTTATTGATTATTTAATATATGTTCAATATTTTTCTATGTAGTTGATGCATAGAAAACTATGTTACATAGTTCCATTTTCATAACAACTATATGAATTAGGTACTATTATACTCATCTATTTTGTTGTTGTTGGTACCAGGAATTGAACCCAGGTATCTTTAACCACTAAGCATTATCCCCACCTTTTTCTTTTCTTTTTAATTTTGAAACAGTCACACTGTGTTGCTTAGGACTTCATTAATGCTGAGGTTGTCTTTGAACTTGTGATCATCCTGTCCCATAGTCTCATCCTCTGGGCTTCTGGGATTATGGGTGTCCACCACTGCACCCAGATATTATTGTTTATTTCTTAAGGTAGTGTTAGCAGTGACATATGCTGATAAAATAGTTTGCCTAAGTTAGAAAGTGTTTGGGTCACAATTCAAGTCTAGGTAGTCTGACTCTCCACAATTGCTGCTTCTCACCACTACAAATGTACAGGTTCATAATTAGTAATTAATGAAATATGCACAATGTTTAAGAATGTATCCTCAAAATTTTAATAGGAATTAGTGATGTCAAAATTTAAGACTATTCAGACTAATTAGAAAGATAAATATGACATATCTAAAGAAAATAATGATCTAAGGAGGAGAGATTACTTAGGTGTTAAGAACACAAAGCTAGAACTGAATTGTGATTTTACCTGATTCAGATCCTATGTAAGTATTTATTAAGCACAGGCATCTTAACCAGTAGCCCTACTCTGCACGCTTGATAGACAAAGTACACAAACATAGATCATCTTGTTTTTGCCACTTACGATGTTTTTAGAGGCTATAATACAGTTCCTCCTACATACACACACAGGCACTCGAACACACACACACACACACACACACACACACATTACAACATTAAAATCAAGATTAACTTTTATCAATAGATATTTTGATGTAACACTGTTCCTATTAAAGGCAATAATTTGTTGGAAATATTAGGCAAATTGATATGGGATAATTAACATGTGTAAGGAGTTGATTTAATTTCTAAATTATGTGGAAATAGCTCAACCTAGCAACTGGTTAATGTGCTATTCAAAATGAGTTTTTATTTTAATAGATTTAAGCAATATAAGCCTCCTTTGGGAGAAAGTTCAGATATATTGAATTTTTCTAAAATGTAATAATTATAGGCAATACAGATATTTATATTTGAGACCATTATTATTAGAATGGAGTTATATATTTCTGGAATTTCTACAGACATATAATATCTAAAATAATGGATATTACTGTACTATAGCTTTGTATTAATTTTCTTTTTTCTTTTAATACATTAGGGAAATTATAACTATATTTTCTCCTCATTTATAATTCTGGATTTGGGGACACATTTACATTTGTTTCCCAGTCTAGGATTTCTTAAATTAGCAAATTTAATCACCTCCTGAGAGTTCTTAGTTTTCTACATATTTACTTTGTGGATTGTTAATTTGAAATAATTCTTGAGTGGCTAATTTGAGAAATATAGGACACCTCTTGTTTTCCCACTCCCATTTGTTTATTTATTCATTTATTTTTGGCCTGGGATGTTGGAGTTTATAGCAGAAGCCTGATGTTATGCATATGTAAAAATGGGCACATTTGCTCTGATAGACTTTTGTAAGATTCTTAAAATAATTAAGCATAAGGAAGAAAATTTTAACAAATAAGCATACTGCTTTAGGTTCACATATTGAGTTATTTAACCCATTTCAGGAGTGCTTAATATTGTGATTCATAACCAAGTTGTTATAGGATTCAAAGCTTTCATTGCATGACTTCAGTTAACTCACGTATAAGACAAATAACTTGAATTACATTTACTTCCAAAAACACTTCTATTCTTTGAATATTTGGATTCATTTGATAGTAATAAATAATTCCATCTCCTGGGCAGAGGTGATAAAACATCCTTAGATTGGATGATCCAGACAATGGGATATTTCAACTTTCTACAGTCATTATTACTACATATTTTTAATTTAAACATTGAAAGCTGTTTACAGATTCATTTTTCAACAGTATGCAATTTCATTTATTATGGAGTCATGATTAGTCATCAGTTAAAGTTTAGTTATTTTCAAGAATTATGAAGGACAGGCAGACCCCCATCACAACTCAGGCCAGGCCTAGGACTGCCTTTGTCGACCTGAGAAGGAGCCAAGTTTGAAGGTAGGCCTGGGTCCACTACTCCCCAACTTGGGAGCCCAGGCCTAACCCACTTCCATTGTGGCACACTGCAGCTATTGTGATAGGCTTCCTCATGCAATAGCCTCTACCTTGTGAAAATAGACAGGGCCTAGAAGCAGCTGCATCTCAGAGCAGGCATTCCAAAACCAGTGTAAGGATATCTTCAAGCCCCATATCTGGAAGAAATTGCATACATCTTGGGGACACCTCCACTGCTTACTCCAGTTACCTCCACTCTTGCTGTCACCACCTTTAGTTGCAATAGAATACATTGTGGGACATCAACAGGGTCTGGAAACCCAACACCAATGTGAGGGTACAGATAATCTGCATGGATACTACAAGATTGTAGGGTAGAAACTGTAATACCTCAGATCCACACTGCAAAAAAAGAAAGATGCATAGATAATATGAATAAACAAGGGAAGAAAGTGTCCCCAAACCAATCAGGATACTAGAAAACAGAACCCATGGAGAGTGTGATTAATGAAATGTCAGAGAAGGAGTTTATAATGTACATAATTGAAGGGATCTGTGAATTAAAGAATGACCTAAATGAGAAACTACAGGCAAAAATTGATCACTCCAACAAAGAGATAAGAGAGCAAAAACAGGCAACCATAGATCACACCAGCAAAGAGATAAGGGAGCAAATAAAGGTATCAAAAGATTACTTCAAAAAAGAGATAGAGATTATGAAAAAAATCAGAAATCCTTGAAATGAAGGAAACCATAATCCAAATAAAAAACTCAATAGAAAGCATAATCAACAGAATACTTTTGTCAGGTTGTTTATTTGTTGACAAAGTATATAATCTAGAAAATAAAGTTGACCACACAGTGAAGATAATAAGAAATCATGAAAAGGACATCAAAGAATTATGGGATAGCATTAAAAGAACAAATCTAAGAGTTATTGGGATAGAAGAAGTAACAGAATTTTAAACCAAAGGAATGCACAAATTTCTCAATGAGATAATATAAGAAAATTTCCCAAACATGAAGAATGAATTGAAAAATCAAATACTAGAAGCTTACAGGACAGCAAATGTATAAAATTCCAACAAATCTACACCAAGGCTTGTTATAATAAAAAGCATAGCATACAGAATGAGGATAAAATCTTAAAGGCCTCGAGAGAGAGGAATTAGATCATATATGGAGGCAACCAATTTGTATCTCAAGAGAATTTTTTTCACCCAGACCCTCAAGGCCAGGAGATCCTGGAAATATATATATATATATATATATATAT
>NW_026000174.1:37083764-37092215 GCF_001458135.2 Marmota marmota marmota | reverse complement strand
ATATATATATATATATATATATATATATATACCAAGTTCTGAAAGAAAATGGATGCCAACCAAGAATCTTATATCCAGCAAAATTAAGCTTTCAGAATTGATGAGGAAATAAAAACCTTTCACGATAAACAAAAGTAAAAAGACTTTACAGTGATAAAGCCCACACATCCTCAGTAAAATAGTTCATGAGGAGGAAATGAAAAACAACAAAGAAAATCAGCAAAGGGAGAAACTATGCTAAAGGAAATGATAATCTAAGAAGAAACCAAGTTAAATTAAAAACCAAAAATAAACCAAAATGTCTGGGATTACAAATCATATCCCAATAATAACTGTGTGAATGTCCTAATCTCATCAATTAAAAGACATAGACAGATTAGATTTTTTAAAAAGATCCCAAAATATATTGCCTTCAAGAGACTCATCTCACAGGAAAAGATATCCACATACTGAAGGTGAAGGGTAGAAAAAAATCTACCACTCATATGGACCTTGTATACAAGGGGTTTCCATCCTCATATAAGATAAAGTGGACTTCAAACCAAAGCTATTGGAATGGGATAAAGATGGACATTTTATAGTGCTTAAGGGTTTCATGCATCAACAAGACATAACAATCATAAATATCTATGCCCCGAACAATTGGCTATCTATGTATGTCAAACCCTTCTCAAGTACAAGAACCAAATAGACAACAACACAATAATACTGGGTGACTTTAATACACCTCTTTCACCACTGGGTAGATCTTACAAACAAAAACTATATGACTTAACAGATAAACATAGAATATTCCATCCATCAATGAGCAAATACACTTTCTTCTCAGCAGCACATGGATCCTTCTCCAAAATAGAACATATGTTATGCCACAAAGCAAGTTTCAGAAAATACAAAAATAAATAAATAAGAGAGAGAGAGAGAGAGAGAGAGAGAGAGAGAGAGAGAGAGAGAGATGCTACCCTGCATTCTATCTGATCATAATGGAATAAAATTAGAAATCAATGATAAAATTAAAAAAAAAAACAAGCTACTCCAACACTTGGAGTATAAACAATACACTGTTGAATGATGCATGGATAACAGGAGATATCAGGGAGAAGATTAAAAAAATAGAGGTAAATGAGAACTCTAATACAATTTATAAAAATCTTTGTTATACTATGAAGGCAGTGCTAAGAGGAAAGTTCATTGCATGAAGCTCATTCATTGAAAAAAGAAAAAGTCAACAAATAAACAACCTGACATTACAGATCAAAGCCCTAGAAAAAAGAAGAATAAACCAACACCAAAAGTAGTAGAAGTCAGGAAATTAAAACCAGGGCGGGGGATTAATTAAATTGAAACTAAGGAAACAATTCAAAAAATTGACAAAACAAAAAGCTGGTTATTTAAAAAAAAATAGATAAAATTGAGAAACCCTTAGCCACTCTAATGAAAAGGAGGGAGAAAATTCAAATTACTAAAATTTGTGATGCAAAAGGAAATATCAGTATAGACACTATTGAAATACACAAGACAATTAGAAACTACTTCGAAAATTTATACTTCAATAAAATAGAAAACCTTGAAGACACCAACAAATTTCTAGAGGCATGTGATCAACCCAAACTGAGTAAAGAGTACATACACTTTTAAACAGATCAATTTAAAGCAAGGAAATAGAAGATGCCATCAAAATCCTACCCAGCAAGTAAAACCTCAGAACTCACGCTGAATTCTACAAGACCTGCAAGGAAGAATTAATGCCAATACTCCTCAAATTATTCCTTGAAATAAAAAGGAGGGAACCCTTTTAAACTTATTCTATGAAGCTAGTATCATCCTGATACCAAATAATATCAAGGAAAAAAATATCAGACTAATTTCCCTGATGAATATTGATGTAAAAATTTTCAATAAAATTCTGAAAAAGTGCATAGAAAAACATATTTTAAAAACAGTGCACCTATTTGGGGTTCATTCCAGGGATGCAAGTTTAGTTCAATATATGGAAATCAATACATATAATTCATCACATCAATAGACTTAAAGATCAGAACCATATGATTATATTAATTAATGCAGAGAAAGCATTTGACAAAATACAGAACCCTTTCATGTTCAAAACACTAGAAAAAACTAAGGGTAGTAGGAACATACCTCAACATTGTAAAAGCTATCTATGCTAAACCCAAGGCCAACATCATTCTAAATGAAGAAAAATTGGAACCATTCCTTCTAAAAAACTGGAACAAGATAGGAATGCCCTCTTTGCCACTTCTATTCAACATAGTCCTTGAAACTCTAGCCAGAGCAATTATACAGATGAAATAAATTAAAGGGATATGAATGAATAGGAAAAGAAGAACTGAAACCATCATTATTTGCTGATCACACATGACTCTATACTTATCAAAAAGAACTTCACCAGAAAACTTTTAGAATTAATGAATGAATTCAGCAGAGTAGCAGGATATAAAATCAATACCTTAAATCAAATACATTTATATACATCAGTGATGAATACTCTTGAAAGAGAAATTAGGAAAACTACACCATTCAAAATAGCCCCTCCGCCCCCCCCCCCAAAAAAAAAAAACAGACCTTGGGAATCAACAATAGAGGTGAAAGACCTCTACAATGAAAACTACAGAACACTAAAGAAAGAATTTGAAGAAGACCTTAGAAGATGAAACAATCTCCCATGGTCTTGGATAGGCAAAATTAATATTGTCAAAATGTCCATATTAAAACACTATATAGATTCAATGCAGTACCAATTAAAATCCTAACATCATTCCTTATAGAAATAGAAAAAGCAATCATGGAATTCATTTGGAAAAATAAGAGACCCAGAATAGCCAAATGAATCTTTAGCAAGAAGAATGAAGCAGGTAGCTTCACTATATCAGACCTTAAATTATACTACAAAGCTATAGTAACAAAAACGGCATGGTATTGGCTCCAAAATAGACATATAGACCAATGGTACAGAATAGAAGACAAAGAGACAAGCCCACATAAATATAGTTTTCTCACACTAGACAAAGGCACTGAAACAATACATTGGAGGACTTAAAATCAGCATACTACAGGGACACAGCCACAACAATGTTCATCACAGCTCAATTCACAATAGCTAGGGACCAACCTAGATGACCTTCAATAGATGAATGAATAAAGAAACTGTGGTACATATACACAATGGAATGTTACTCAGTATTAAAAGAGAATAAACTTCCAGCATTTGCAATTAAATGAATGGAGTCGGAGAATATCATGCTAAGCAAAGTAAGCCAATCCCCCAAACCCAAAGGCTGAATGTTCTCTCTGATAAAATAGATGCTGATCCATAATGTGGAGGGGGGAGGCATGGAAAAAATGGAGGAAATGGGATTTGGCAGAGAGGAGGGAGGGTGAGGAGGGTGCAGGGGAGCAGGAAAGATGGAAGAATGAGATCCACATCATTACTCTAGGTACATGTATGATTGCACATATGGTGCAACACTACATCATGTACAACCACTGAAATGAAAAGTTGTGCTGCAATTGTGTACAATGAATCAAAATGCATTCTGCAGTCACATATACCTAATAAAATAAATTAATTTTTAAAAAGATTATGTGTTATTAAAGTCTAGTAAGTGCTAATTTATATCACTCCACATTTTTTTCAGTTTTTTTAAATTATTTTTTTAATACTCAACAACAGTGAAATGCACTACAATCCTTATTACACATATAGAGCACAATTTTTCATATATCCAAATATAAAGTTTGGTCATGCCAATTTATGCCGTTATACATGTACTTTTTTGCATTACAATTCTTAATACACATATATACCACAATTTTTCATATCTCTGTATATAATGTATGTTGACACCCAATCCAAGTATTCATTACATATACTTGGTATAATGATGACCATCATATTCCACCATCCTTGCTAATCCCCTTCACCTTCCCTTTCCCTCCCACCCCTCTTCCCTATCTAGAATTAATCTAATCCTCCCATGCTCTCCCTCCCTACACCACTATGAGTCACTCCCCTTATATCAGAGAAAACATTTGGAATTTTTTGAGGGGGATTGGCTGACTTCACTTAGCATTGTCTTCTCCAAGGTCATACATTTACTTGCAAATGCCATGATTTTGTTCTTTTTTAATGCTGAATAATATTCCATTGTGTATGAATGCCACATTTTTTTTTTATCCGTTCATCCACTGAAGGATATCTAGGTTGGCTCCACAGTTTAGCTATTGTGAATTGTGCTGCTATAAACATTAATGTGGCTGTGTCACTGTAGTATGCTGTTTTTAAGTCCTTTGTGTGTAGTCCAAGAAGAGGAATAGCTGGGTCAAATGGTGGTTCCATTCCCAGATTTCCAAGGAATATCCATACTGCTTTCCAAAATGGCTGAACCAATTTGCAGTTCCACTAGCAATATATGAGTGTACACTTTTCCCCATATCCTCTCCAACACTTGTTGTTGTTTGTCTTCATAATAGCTGCCATTCTGATTGGTCACTTCACATTTTTTTAATTGCCATTTTCTACATTCACACACATAAAGTCTAAAACCAGTTATATTTATAATCTAAAAAGTAGGAATAATCACTTTCTAAATCTTAGTATTTTGACTTTACAATTTCATGTTTTTTTTCCTCTCATTGACAGTTTTATTTTTTAAATCTGAAGAAATTTATTCACATTTTTGTGAGTTGTTAAATCATGAAAATTGTTTCCAGTGTGTTACAGTTTGGATGTTGACTTTCCCACTAGTGCATATTGTTAAAAACTTCTCATGGTTTTGCTGTTGAGAGATGGTAGAATATTTAGAGGTTAGGGACTTAATAGAGATGACCCTTGTTCATTGCAGAGATGCCCTTTAAAGGGATAGAGGAACGCTGGCTTGTCTAGTTAATCTGCTTTATTAATCATAACATGAACATCATCTTAACCACATGCTCCTATAATTATAGGCTGTCTCACCAGAAGCCCAAAGCTTTGGTGCTACTTAATCTTAGACTGCAAACATCAAATGCATTAGGCAAATAAACTTTTTTTCTTCATAAGTTACTCGCCTCTAGTGAGGCAGCCCATCATTATAGGAGCATGTGGTGGAGCAAGCCATTCTCTTTGTGCATGGGTGTGCATATGAACACAAACCTGGGTTCTGTTTCTCCAGGAAAGAAAAGATCTAACTACTTAGAGATACCAATGACTTTTTAGATTTTGTTCCCTTAATTTGAATTCAGAAGTATAGTCATTGTTGATAAAACATAGACCAAGTATATGACTAACGCAATGAACTTAACTTAATATTAATTTATTAAAATATATGTAATGTCTAGAAAAGCACAAAAACATTATGTTAAGTGAAATAAGCCACACACAAAAGGCTATTATTGCATGATTCAACTTATATGATCTTCTGGAAAAGGGAATGCTATTGGAATACAAATGGGATCATTAGTTGCAAGGGTTTAGATGTGAGGAAAGAGAATTGACTTTAAATGCATATGAGGAAATTTAGTGAGAAAAAAAAAACTGACTATATTTTTGACAATGATATTTTATGTTACTATAAATAACTTATTTTCTATTCATCTATTTGGATTTTTAAGGATTTCACTAAAATTGATGGCAGTTGTAACACTTATTTAATAATTAATTTTAAAACACTTGGAATTTATCATTCCAAGTGTTTTAAAATTAAGTTCCAAGTGTTTTAAAATTATCATTTATCTTGCACTTATACCTTTACAAGGTAACTATCATCACCTTAATATGTACATGCATCATCTGTAGTCCAGGTATAAAGATTTACTTTGTAAATATCCTATTTGCCTTGCTGGCATATCATAGCCACTTATAGCCACCTCAAATAATCGTAAGGTAGGTCTAAATAAAGAGCAATATGTTCACTTGTATCTTATATATTTATATATATTATAGACATATGTATAACATGTATTCTGTAGACAAGGCCCAAATGGACTTGTGAAGTAAAGAAAATTGTCATTAGATATTTAATATCTATTTTATACTTTTCTGCTTTATGAGATTGCCTTACCTTCCAGTTTCCACTTTGTGATTTCTAGCATTTTGAAATTCGGTCACTTAGAGATATTTCATATGCAAAACTGTATTTTACACTCATAAATAAGTTGCTTTATCAAGATATTTTTATGGTGTGAAAAAGGTACCTACTCTCCCAAGCCTAACTTGCTTGCACTTTGGGTAGAATTTAGCATTGCAATGAATCTCTTCATTATCATGAATAACATCCAACAGCAAGTACTGGAGAAAACTTTGTCTACTTATTATATCTGTCTGATATTTTTTTGATATCTATCTGCCTTATTCTGATCTATCTGATTCTTCTATTCTGCTCTCTGATTAAATACAAGCATTTTTCAATAGCTTTTTTTTTGATAGCCCTGGCTTCTGCAATCACATTTGCATTCACCAATTTTCTCTTGGCAGGAACCAATTTATTTAAATGACACAAAGATATTCTAATTATATGTGCTTCTTGTAGCTCAAATTCAACTCATATAGACACATCAGTGGAGCAGAATAGAGTCCAGATAAATTTCACATACTTTATTTAGTATATTTTAGTATTTTTTTTGTATCTAAATAAAGGAAAAACACATGTAGAAAAAATGGGTCAATATAGTACCATCATGATTGGAAACAAATGCAAAACAGACAAAAAAAAGCAAGCAGATAAACAAAATTTGGCTTAGGTCTTTGCATCATGCAAAAAAATTCAGATTGGACCCTAAAGCTGAAAATTTTAAATTTTAAAATAAAATTATAATGCTTCTTGAAGTAAATAGAGCAGTAAATATTTTAAATCTTGGGCTAGGTGCAAAATGCTTAATTATATCATGAAAGGCAAACCCCCCCAAAAGAAGACATTGATATATTACTCATTAGAATAAAAGCACAAAATTTTAATTTTTAAAAAATCACTAATAAGAGGGGAAAAAAGATAAGATCAGATGAAAAAAAATTGCAGACATATTTGATAAAGGATTTTGATCTAGAATATATTAAGTAATCTCAAGATTAAGCAGTAGGAAAATATACCAGCCTATTTAAAACATAGTGAGAAAAACATTTGAGTGGATGATTCAACAAAGAATACATGTCAATAACACCCAAGTCACAAAAACCTGGAAGTTTTTTCAACATCACTATCTGCAGGCAGTATAAATTAAAATTATAAAACAGACTGAGGTTGTGGCTCATTGGTAGAGCACTTGCCTAGTATGTGTGAAAGACTGAGTTTGATTCTCAGCACCACATTAAAAAAATAAAGATATTGTGTCCATCTACAGCTAAAAATATTTTAAAAGATCATAAAACCACAATTAAATGTTACTGTACACCTCTATGAATGCCTTCAGTTAAAAAGGGCTATCATATAAAGTAGTCGTGAGGATATGAAGATATTAGACAACATGTACATGAGTGATGGGAAAGCAAAATGTACAACCTCTTTAGGAAAGTTATTTTGGCAGGGTGCTATGGCACTTGTCTGTAATCCCACCAACTTGAAAGCTGAGGCAGGAGAATTGCAAGTTTAAGGTCAGTCTCAACACATTAGTGAGAACTCAGGCATTTCAGAGAGACTCTCTCTCTCTCTGGAAATAAGAAGTAAAAAGATCTGGGGTTATGACTCAGTGGTAAAATGACCTTGGGGGTGGGTGGGTCAAAAAATAAAAAAAATAATAAAAAGGAAAGGAAAGAAAAAGAACAAGAAATTTATTACACAAGCAGGCATATAACCAAGAGAAAAGGAGATATCCGTCCATACAAAGAACTTTGTAAGAATCTTCAGATATTTAGTTATGGCCAAAAAGTGAATATGACAAAAATGAAAACAATGCAAATGACTATCAATGTGCTCATTCTATAGCCAAGCACTGTAATGTTCTTTAGCATGTATTGATTCATGTAGCAACATGGACCCTCAAACTTTATTCCCTTTAAGTCACATTGCACTTCCTCCAAGAAAGCCCATTAAGCAAAATAATAGGTTGTGGTTTCACCACATGGTGTATGTGGAGAAACACATCCATCACAAACACATAACATTAATTTCAATTTATTTATCATCAAGTAAGTGTAGTTGATAAATATCATCTCACTACAACATTTGTTCTCCTATTTAATCTTTCCACAAACCTTTATTAAAAAATTTATCCTATGTATATGCATGAATATATCAAAGTGAATTTCACTTTATGTCCATCTATAAAGCACTAAGTTAAAAATAAATTTAAAAAACTAGAAGTAAATAGAAGGAGGATGAATAGAGTAGAGGGAAGGGAACAGATGGAGGGAGGGGCAAGGGAAAGGGGAAGTATTGGGTCCTGAATTGGAGCAAATTATATTCCATGCTTGCATAATTACATAAAATTATTCCCAATATATATATATATATATAT
>NW_026000174.1:37066348-37083409 GCF_001458135.2 Marmota marmota marmota | reverse complement strand
ATATATATATATATATAGTGTATTGATTAAAAAAAACTTACTCCATATATATACAAAGACTGTTAAATTAAAGGCTCTTATAAATTGCCTACTGCTTAAGCAGACAAACCTTGTTTTCTTTGTCTTTTTCCCCATCCTCTTTTATTTTCTTTTCCATTCATTTAGTGCCAGCATTATCTAGCTATAAGAGAGACAAATACAACACAAAATTCAATTAAGAGCCCCAA
The DNA here is from genome assembly GCF_001458135.2 of Marmota marmota marmota. Classification (NCBI taxonomy): domain Eukaryota; kingdom Metazoa; phylum Chordata; class Mammalia; order Rodentia; family Sciuridae; genus Marmota; species Marmota marmota. The sequence goes on along the minus strand of NW_026000174.1, from coordinate 37,083,182 downwards.
CTTTAAGAGGCTTAGAGCCTGTGGGCTTTTCAAACATTTTACATTCACACATGAACTTATGAATATGTCCTGTACACAGCATTGCACTAATATCTTATGACATTCCATTTCTAGTCTGTGGAATTCCACCTTTACTACTGGAATTTATTGTTAGAAAGGACATTTTGATCCAGATAGTGCCTGCTGTTAGCTATTCTATTGGCTTCAAAGAAATTATTCTCCTTCTTGCCACCTTTTAAGACTGAACATGGCATAAAATATTAATAAGCCAACATAAAGGATATTGTACATTTATCAATTATGAAAAAGTTCAATTTTTTATTTCATTCTTACAGCACCTAAACCAAATTTAAAATCTGCCGGGAGCACATAACTGATATTTTTAATGTGCCTTATGATAGGTAACACTTATTTACAATAGAACCACTTAGGTCTTCTTTGATTAACTGTGAAAAGCTATTTTATATCTTGGGGCCTTTATATGGCCATGATTTCTTTATGCCACCACCTCAGTCATTCTCCACCAGGAATATTTACCTGGCTAGCTCTCACTTATTCCTTAGAGTTCAGATAAAATTCTATTTCTCTGCTTCAGATTACTTCAATCACATTCTTATGAATGTGATACTTTATTCCAAGTATTTTAACTAGGTATATTATTGAAATATATAACAAATTATGCTAAAATCAGCACTAGCCAAGAAGAATGGTGATTACTTTGGTGCTTGCATAGGATTCTAAGATTCCTGTTGAGATAGTTTCTAGACATTTAGTTTATGGAGGATTTTAGGACAGGCACATTTTAATTCATACCTTTAAATTTCAACATTCCTTATGATATTTTTTCTATGTTTCTTAACCTATCCTTTTGTTTATTTCCCATCTCTTTCAGAAGATATGCTTCATCAGAATATAATTTGACTTTGTTTTAATAATCATTTAATCTGTAACAGGCAGTGATGACTAGTGAACAGATTACTTACTCTGATGCTGATGCTGAGTGGTAGATTTTCTACCACCATTCTATTAATAGAAAATTGGTTTTGTGTCCTCTTCTAAATTACCTAGAAATACATCTTCCCAATTTGTGTTTGAAAGCCTTAGCCTTTATTATCAGGAATACTCTACCCAGTTGAGCACTTACAGAAATTGAATTTTATAAATAGTAGAACAAAACATGTCCTTCCAGAAACCATTAGAGTTCACCATGTCATTGCAAGATGACCCCAACTTTCTTCCATCAAGCATAGGAAATGATGGTTTGTTAATATTACCAACCACTAAGCTGAGGAACTAGGGATAAAAAAACACAATGAGATTTCAATGGGTATCAGGATTGCTAAGTCAGTAGTGACTATTTCTAAAAATCACTTTTATCTAGTTGAGAATAATTGAATATTATAGGCCTCTCTACCTGACACATCCTTCTGCCATTTGAAGGCTAGATATGGATGGCTTTTGTGTGTCACTGTGAGTTCAAAAAACTACAGAGGGTGTTGTCCCAAAAATCCTCTAAAATGTTCCTTTGTTTAACAAAAGATTATCTCAAAGTCAGTAAATAAAATGCAACATAGGAGTTTTTCAAATTCCTTATTATTCTAAGAACAAAATTAATTGAATTCACATTTAATAATTCATGGATTTTAATCTGTTCTTCTGGTGTATTGCTTAATGTGAATTATTTCTTATCCACTGAAATTATAAGTAGAGCCATTTCATCATATAAATAGAATCTGAGAGTTCATCTAGGACCTCAGAGATGTAGCACACTTGAGTAATATGTTTTCATTCCATTTCCTTTTACTCTATAACAGTTAACATTATATAAAGTTTTGTGCTTGTTTTTGTTACTAATCTTTATTCTATTATCCACTTAAATATAAGATATATCTAGTGAGGGATCCTGTCTCTTTTCTTATTGATATGTCATGAATACCTAGAAGAGTGTTGGGCACAAAAGCACTTGGTTGAATGGACTAAATTATTGAGCTGATTGTTTTGATATTGGGTAGCATGCCATAGAAGATGAATGGGATGTTTTGAAACACTCTCTGAACAATAGCTATGAAAACACATGTACCTGACAGTGCTCAATAAACATCAAACATAAAATAATGATAATAATGATATATTGAAAACATATGGTCCCCCTGCTTTTCTGGAACCATTACATTACCAATTTATTTGATATCTAGTTAGCATATTTCTCAGACTGAAAACTCTCCTTAACTTCTATTTGCAACATATGTTTGAAGTTTTAAAACAATGATGACTTTCTTCAGTTTAACATCAAAAATGTTTTCATTTACCTACTATATTCCAATCAACATTGAACATTGGTAACTAAAACATATATGAAATACAAAACCTCTAGACAAGGAATGTATAGTCCAGTGGAGGATGTGATACATACACTTCCAAGTACATCTTGTTGTAAGTAAGATTGATTGATGTTACACTATCAGAATGTTACACAGATCTTGCTTAATAGCCTTTAGGCTGATTTGCAAGGGGTGGGGGGGTCACTCTATAAGAAACTAACTCATTATCTGTGATACTGGAAAGAAAATATTCATTAGACAAAAAACATATGTAAGGCCAGAAATGAATTTTTAAAAACACACACACACACACACACACACACACACACACACACACATATCCCACTAAGTAAATTAGGATATTGGCTAAAACCACCACCAATAAGGACAATGAAGTTAGGCTAATAATTATAAATCTAATGGAATTTATTGCATGCTTACTTTAATTTGCTTAGTCAATCATTATTATTCAAGTAGGTAGGATCAGATGTAGTAGAAAGAGGCATGGAACAAATGTTAGAAGACCTTCTTTTCTTTTTTTTTTTTACTTTTTATTTCATTTACTAAATCATCAATCTTTAATTGTTGTGGGGAGCAATAATGTGGATCAATGTGTTGATTGCCTCAAGGTTGTGGTGAGGTGGGCTTATTCTGGGATCCCCTGTGCAAAAGAACAGGTTAGCATTGCTGTTGCTATGGCAATGCCTAACCATGGACACTGCAAAAGCTCAGAGTTATCAGTTTTAACCTAGAAACTCAGACACTAGCTCCCAAGGTTAGAGGATTCTGAGCACAGAAAGATAACCATAAGGTCTCTCAGTGCTGTGACCTTCAAGCCTGCCTGCTTTGCAGAAGCTTTCCCACAAATAACCTTTTGATGATAAAACCTATATAATAAACATGCTGAACTAGCTCTGGGGCACTGCATCACCATCTGGGTGTAATGTCCCACCTGGTCTCAGCTTTCTCTCCATGTGTGTCTGTTTGTCTTTTCTAATCCCACATCGTTCATTGTATGTTTCTGAATTCAGATTGTGACAAATGGTGTATCTACCACAAAAAAGTTTAAGCATTATGATTCTGAATCTTTGGAATAACAAGGATATGAGTTAAACATTTTTATCATTGTAACTTTAAATTATAGACAAGTAAGCCTCTGAAAGTTTGCATTATTTGTATGGCCTGTGGTGCATCTGGGACTCATAGGCTTGTCCTAAAACTTTGACCTAAATAACAATGCTGGTGTAAAAATGACAAGGTGACAAATGTGGAAATGCCAAACAATACTAATGTTCTGTATAAAGAGGGGGAGCTTTCTAATTTTTTTGTGTGTCGGTGGCGGGGAGAGTGTACTGGGGATTGAACTTAGGGGGACTCCATCACTAAGCCACATACCCAGCCCTATTTTGTATTTAATTTAGAGATAGGGAGTCACTGAGTTGCTAGCACCTTACTTTTGCTGAGGTTGGCTTTGAACTCTCCATCCTCCTGTCTCAGCTTCCCAAGGCATTGGGATTACAGGCATGTGCCACTGTGCCTGGCCAAGAACTTTTCTTATTGTCTGGTTTTACACTGTGTGACGGAACTTACAACATCTTAAATAATTGAGAAAAACAAAGGTTTCCATTTTTTATACAAAACACACATACACACACACATATACACTCTCTCTCTCTCTCTTAGGCATCAAAGGAGGTTTCTGCCTTGGCATTGTATTATGGAACCATAACTGATAACACATGGAGAAAACAGATTTATCACAGCAATTTCTTGATTGCTTAAATTCAAGATGAATTATTATATGCCACAGTTTTACAATTTTAGAACTAATTGTCATGTAATTAAACTAACATCCTCACTGGAAATTATTGTGTTTAAAATGGTACTTCAAATATTATTCTGATGATTACATAAAAAACAAATATAAAATACACAGTAAATATTTTTATTTATAAATAACCCATGAGAATTCTAGTGCTGTTGCAAAAGACCTACAGAGCTTGCATAGAACCAATTCTTACAGCAACCGGCTCAAAATTTTTTCTACTATTTTCTCAGCTCAACTTATAGACAGACCAAAAGATAATAAATAAATAAGTAAATAACAACTAAAAAATAAAATAGTCAAATTTTCTGATCAATTAGAAAAAATAATTTTATATAATCAAATATTTTATATGATCAACCCTTCATGTATCCTATAAGGCACAAAGAAATATTTGCAATAGTTTACTATTTGTGAATGAAAATTTTATAAAATTTAATGGTGTAAAGACTTGGAAAAGAGTAATTCTGAAATCTTTATATAAAACAGACCCCGAGATGCATGATTATTTTTTATGCATTATATTGTTCAAAATTAATGACTTCTCATTTGTCACTTCCCATGAGGCTTCTGAGACAGCGATTGATAATTCTGCACCAATACACCATCATAGAAGTCATACACATTCAGTTTGAGAGGACACACAGGGAAAAATGTTCTAAGATGCCATCTGTTCTAAAGCCCAGGGAATAGCAAACTGCATACTGGGATATCAATGGTAATGCATTATTAATTTATCTAATTTCCACCTTAATAAGGGAATACATAGGGACTGATATTATTTGGAAGACTATAATGTGCCAGACACTTTAAATATATTATGATATTCCATTTTTTGATTCTGTGGTAAATATAGTATATTATTATCCACATTTTAAGAAAGTGTCAGGGCTCATAAAAAAAGCGTCCCTGTGCTATATTTTTGATATCTAAAAAAATTTTCAGACACTGAAATGACTGTCTCTGTCTCTGTATGTATGTATATATGTGTGTGTATATATGTATTTACATATATACAGGTATTATTTATATACATATATTCATGTTTGTATAAGGACTAATGAATTAAAACAAGTATTTTAATAAATAATAGATTTAGTTTTTTCATTTAATATACAACATTACTAATTGAACAAGGGAATACCCAAGTAATTATAATTTTATTCTAAAACAGGTTTTTATATCAGTCTGTTAAACCCTGAGTTCTGATTCTGTCTCCAAATGTTGAGTCATTGAGAGCAATATTAGTTGTATGCATTTCCACTACTCTTCATTTACAAAGTGGAAATAATAATGTCTTTCTACATATTTGGCAGATAATGTTGGCATTTGAGAGTCTAGTTAGATGCTGTATATATCATGAGCTTGATAAACATAAATGTTTTATAACAGTGTAAGGAGTTTTAAAATTCATTAAACTCTCAGAAATGTATGTGAAAAAGCCAATGGAAATCTAAATAGTGACATGTTTATAAAATGAATGATTATATACTCAATAATTAAAATGTCCTACTGACACAATAAAATGGATGGATCTCAGAAACATTATGCTGAATGAGAGAAATTAGACCCCAAATAAATTATTTATCTTTAATGAACCCATTCATATGAAAATTCTAGAACAGTGAAAAGTAGGCTATCATGATAGAATCAGAAAAAAAAATATTATCTCTGGGATGTTGGAAATGTCCTACCATTTTGTTGCACTGATGTATATTTTTATTCACACATTTGTAAAATATCACAAATCTATGCCTTTTAAAAATCTGCGCAGGTTTTACTTGAAATTTTACTTCAAAAATGTTGCTTTTTAAATTTAAATAGAACTAAAAATAAAATTAGAAATACCATGTGAGATGTAGCAAAATAAAATGTTTTCCTTCATTGATTTCTTTTCTTTTCTTTTTTCTTGGTATCAGTGAACTGAGAGGCACTTAACCGGTGAGCTACATCCCAATCTGTTTTATTTATTTATTTTTTTTCAGATATGGTCTCGCTAAATTGCTGAGGGCCTCACTAAGTTACTGAAGCTAACCATAAATTTGCAATCCTCCTGCCCTAGCCTCCTAAATCGCTGGGATTAGAGGGGAGTGCTATGATGCCCAGTTTCACTCGGTTATTTTAAATTCACTATACAAGTATCTAAAACTAAGGATCATTCCCTTACAGGATCTAAACAAAAATTTAGAAATGTTTTAAATCTTTTTTTTTTTTTTTGTATTTGGGTAAGTCTTATCAGCTCAGTAGCTCATGATCAGTTTTTCAGCACAGAAATTAAAATACACATAATTCACAACTAATTTCTTCATGGCTAATAATATTTTCTGTAAAGGCTGGAAATAATCTGTGTATTAATTTATGACTAAATACTGACACCTAACAATCTGTTCATTTTGCCCTTGGAATAATTTTCAGTTTAGAGCTGTAATTTAGGTAAAAATGGTTCTTTATAATTATAAACCCATCTCTGAGCCTTATTGTTTCCCTCTGAACTTCTGTAATGACTACTTGCATTCTACAGCCTTGCTTTATGTGTCACTTTTCTTACAGTTAGACAGGTTACATCCTTTAAACCTAAGCTGTCAAATGGAAGTCAAAAAAATACGTATCTAGACAGTCTTACAGCTGTCCACCATGATTTAATGTACTATAGCCCCCCACAGAAATTAAAGTGTTCCTTTCCTGTCATCTGTAATACATAACTTGAAAACTAAGGAGCCAACTTCTTCAAATTGAAATCGTTTTGTTGAAAAACCAAAGAATGTTTTTTTTTTTTTTTAATTAGATAGGGCAGTATGATAGATGAGAATGCAAGGAGACCCTAGAAAATTTATTTTTCATATTAATTTTATTCACACTTCACTCATTCATTCATCCATTCTTTCACTAACTTTCCACCTCATTAACCCAGTTACTTATCAAAGAATCCACTAATTCTTCATCTGCTATTCATTTAGATGCCTTCAATGTACTGTCTGTGTGCATCCATGTGACTGAACACTTATGCATTTGCCAAGTGACCATCCATAACCTATCATTTATTCATCAATTCATCTGTCCAACAGCCATCCACCACCCTGTTAGCCAATATAATTAAAACTCATTGACAGTTAGTTATCCTATCATAGCAGACACTTGAGGAACAAAGAAGGAAACATTGCATTATATATTTTTTTCAGAAAAGAGAGGAGAGAAGCTTGATTTCCTTCAGTTATATCATTTTTTTAAAATTTTCAAATGATTTACAAATGATTTTTTCAATGTTTATCTGTTCTTACTTTATTAAATAGTCAGAGGTATGTGGTCAGAAGAAAGAAAATAAAACTTGTTGAATTTAAGAAAAATATATATTTAGGCTCCCAAACTAACTTTCTATTGCAGAATATCCAGAAACTAATCTTAAGCAACAGAATGGTTTCATATCTCCTTATATATTTTGGTGCACAAACAGCACTGGGAACCACTAGCTTTAAAAAAATCCTATAGTTAGCTTTTATTCAATAAAATGTTTCTATGGAGCACTTTGAGGAGGTAAATAAATATTTTAATAAGACATTATACACTGAAAATCCCATATTATGCAAAGATAAACAAAAAACTCTCTATATAGCAAGCAAATATGTGCATACTGTGTGCACAATAAACATGCAACAAACAAATAATACTACACGTGGTAGTGAAGTGAAAAATAGTTCATTTTATGACTAGTATTTATTAACAAAAAAAAGTAAAACAATTCTTAATATGCAAATCTTATAGTTTTGTGAGGAAACTCCTCCAATTTCTAGGACAAAACTATACTGGAGATGTATTATTTCTGCATCCTTTCTTCATTCCTTCTTATTAAATTTGGAAAAGGATATAGGGTTGTGAGTTGATGGGTTAAGAATCTAAAATCTATTGACCCCCTTCTTTTTCTTTTCAGCAGACATAAGGTGTTGTGGTTCTCGGCTTTCTGCTGATTTTGCCTTTCTGTGTATACTGAGATAGCATTTTTTCCCTTTTCGTTATTAGCATAGCTGACTACAGTACAAAAGCCATTTTTTTTTTCTAGTGGCAGCTCTGAAGCACATCTCTCCCTCCTGTCTTCAAGTTTTTATTAGTATTAGGCTTCAAGTTGCTTTGTATCTAATCTGCTCTCTGATTTGCAAAGCCATGCAAATATAAGAAATGGAGAAATGTACACAACAAAACTCTTATTAACTAATATTTTTATTGCTATTAATTCTAGAAGGTAGCTAGAGAGATCATTTATGGAGAGATCTGTATGCCACGCTGAAGAGATTGGGCTTAATTCTGTAAGAGTTGGGAAATAAAAGAATTTGAAAGAAGAGGAGAGGAGCAATTGACATTTTGGACAGATAGCTATTCAGATTGTTATATGCAAGATAAAATGTCAGGGAGACTGAGGCAGTGAACCCCTGTGACAGAATCCTGCAGTGACTGAGAAAAGATGATAAGAACTGGAAAAGAACAATGGTTGTAGAAATGTGGAATATTTAGGATGGAATACTTATTTTAACTTTGTATCATAAATAAAATGTTATTATCTCTTTTATCTCCTGCTTCTGAATTCTAGAATTAGAAAAGTATGATCATGTTTTCTTTGTTTTTGGTTTTTCTTATTATCAAAACAGCAGGAAGGAGTGAAGAAAGATGCAGAAGGGATGTATTTTGACATCTGAATATGTTTCTAAATCTCAGAAACCAGCAAATGGGAGTGTACTTTGAGAAATATGCTTCTTGCCAGTGGCATCTGGCAATTAGTGCTGAAATATGTCTCGCAAGTTGCCAAGGATTTAGGATGACTCTGCACTGCTTTAAAAAGAAGAATCTTTCTTTGCAGCTTTCAACATCATTGCCTCCAAATCAGAACTTTTCAAGATGCAATTAAGGGGATAAAAGTGTCACTAAAATGTTCTATGCATACTAAATTTAAATTAAATTCAGAAAGTCACTACTATTGATGAGTAGTAAAGCTTACATTCATTATCCTGGATTACAAGGTTTCCTAGCATCTTTCAAATCCTGTCAGGTAACCACTGCTGTCTTGGCACTATTTGTCAAATCTGGATTTTCCATGTGTTTTCTTCTTGCGTCTGTGCATTTGTTCATACGGTTGTGTTTGCCCCATTTATCTGTCCTCAATTCCTACACCTGTTTTACTTCTTTTTCTTATTTTAAATTCAATTTAAAATTTAATTATTTCTTTGAAATAGTTCTTATACCCATCAACATTTTGAACACCCTCACACCATCCCTATGCGCTATACCATTTTTTTTCTAAGTGGATAGTTTCATATTTATTTTTAGAATTTTGCATATTTGAATATATAAATGGTCAGAAAATCACCATACCAAGGTTCATTAATTTGAGTATCCAAAGAAAACTGGATATTATTGTAAAAATTCTATGCATTTTCTCAAAATGAGAGAGCTACTGTTATTCAGAGAAAATGCTATAAGCATTGATAAGAAAAATATAACTTTTCAGGTTTCTTTCTATAGGTAGACATAAACTGTGAATTGATTAATGAATTGCATTTAGTTCTTGTTCTCAATATCCATTCCATTGCCTTAGTAAACAGGTGCATCAAAAATTGTGAATTTGCAGATATATTTCAGCGATAATCTCATTTTAGAAAAGCTATGCAAATTTGGGCTTTTTCATTAGAGCAGTATAGTTGTACATGGTACTTGGGTTCATTTTGACAACATTATACATGAAAGGCACATGATTTCAGTCCCCTTTGATAGCCTGATGAATACAAGAGAATATTATCTAAGTCTGGTATTGAATAGAGTCAGGAAATTTTTGCCTTCATGACATAAAAACTAGGTTGCCTCTCAAACAAAATGAGTGAATGGCTCTCTTTTAGCTTACAAGAACAACTAGAGTGTTAGAAAAAAAAAAATTGTTCAATTTGTCTCAGAAACTGAAAAACACAAGTTCACAAGTTGATAAGATAAAACATCCTCAGGGAAAAGAAAGAATAATCATTTTGCAATTGGATTAAAACAAAAACATGTAACTTATGGAAGGGAATTTAAACTCATAAAACAATAGTCTATATTTGTACTTCTACAAGTTTTGTACAAATAGCCAACACTTCTATTCCTTTACTGAGAGTGTCTCCCTAAAGAACTTTTTGAAGAGGAACTTTTTACATTTATAAAGATCAGTACTCTGAATTCTAAATTCAGTTCATATTCAATATTGTCCTTTATGGAGGATCTGATCATTTAAATACAATGTTTATGCAGAAAGGATAGAATTATTATGTGTATTGAGTGCTTCATTTGGATCACATTCCAGTGTACTGACTGTGGATATGAATCTAAATTTTTACCTTGTCCCTTTTTATAAGCATTGCAAACCTTCTTAAAAAGAATTGGAGTCTATTTTTTCTGATCCAAGTAAATTATTTCTGAGCCAAGGTATTTCTTTTTTTTTTTGTTTGTTTGTTTTCCACAGAGTTGAATTTTATTGTTGTAGTTGTTGTTTTGTATTGTTTTGTTTTTTTCTTTGCCAATGCTATGTGTTACCTAACCAGGAGTAGTGTATTGACACCTAAATTTTTCAAGATCACTATTAGCTTTTAAATAACTTTTGATTTATGATATCACCTGTCTTGTTTCTATTTAAATTACTAGAGTTCTAAAGATTTTGTAACAACTTTGCCTATCAAATGATATGTTGTTATTCCCTTAAGAAATCAAAGGTAGTTTCAGGAGGCAAAGAATCAATCTCAAACTGGGTGAATCAGGAATTAGTTGTTGCTCAGTCCTTAGCACTTTTCAAGTTTGTTTACTTAGAATGTCCTCAGGAAGATCACTTGATTAATTTGGTTAAATGTTATTCACATACACATTCTGCTCTAATCATATTAAGTCCATGATTAGGAAGATTATGACTTCTAATTATATAACAAGACAATATAAATTTCTCAAGCATCCTTTTCAAAAACATTTACCCTAATTTTTATGTTCACATTAAAATATTATTTGGGGTTGATACATAAATCAAGTGTAATAAGAATATCTTTAACTTCGTTTGCTGTGCAAGAATATTTTGAGCAGTATAAGTGAGTGCTACAGGGATGAACAAATAAAAATTCTGGCCCTTAAGTATTTTATTTCATGTAAGGGTGTCAAAAGAAGTATTGTATGAATCAAAATAAAGAAAATATTATATATCATCTTTATAAAATAATCAGTAAGTTTTCTTAAATTACCCCCAAGAAACTTACCTGTATGTGATAAAGTATACAGTATGTTGTGTGAAAGAATGATTCTGTAGTAATACAGAACATGTCTGAAATATGCTGGCTCCACAATTTACTAGTTAGGTAATTTGACCATTCTCATCTAGGGGTACTAACCATAGACATAAGAATAATAGTAGTTTTTGTCCCGTAGCTGATAAGTGTGTGGAGGTTATGGAGTTGATTCACAGAAAAGGTGTTTTAGAAAAAAAATAAAAAGGAAATAGCCAATAAATAGCAATTGCCCTCATTCATAATTATCAGTACTATTTTATACAACTTACTCATTTATATTTGCATTTCCTCACTGGTAAGGACTGCCTTGAAATCTATATTTTTCATTCCCTGTGAATTTCCATGTTGAATATGTTTTTATATACCCCAATATAAATTTTTCTCATCTAGAATATTTTTTCCTGAACTGCTTCCCATTATTGGATTGTGTGCAGTTCCACTTTATTATATTTGTTTGCATCTTGATATCATGTGTTTTTCAGTATGTTCATAGTACACAGTTTCCTTTAAAAATTGATGTTGTCAGGCTGGAGATATAGTTCAGTTGGTAGAGTGCTTGCCTTGCATGTACAAGGCCCTGAGTTCAATCCTCAGCACCACAAAAATAAATAAATAAATAAACAGACAAATAAATAAATAAAGTCCTCAAACATGCTATATTTTGAAAAATGTTGAAAATTATGTTCTTCCCAAAATTACACAGGTTGTCCTTAATGAAATTTTGGCTTACTACCTACAATAAAACTTAAAATATATGAAATACAAATTTGCTCATTTACAAATAGTTACCAAAACAAATGTTCCTTTCTCCCCTCCTTTACTTCCTTCTTTTTTGTGTGTGCTTAGGGTCAAACTCAGGGCTTTATACATAGTAGTAAAGTATTCCACCTCTTAGTTACACCTCCATCCTAATCAAACATTACTTTCACATTCATAAGTGGACCATGATATGTGTTAGCACTGTACAGAATTTGAGTTCAATAAAAATAAAACAAAAACTAAGATAAAATGCACACACAAAAAAGAAAAAAAAATACTTGTGGTCGTATCTCTGAATAGAGTTTTGACTGGAACATGTCAGTGAGCCAGTGATATATGAGATGGATTTTGTTGAAGTTTCCTGAAGATATATCCAAAAAGATAGATTTCATTGAAGCTTCCTAAAGATACATCAATAGTCAAATAATTTCCTATTATTTGGCATACTATGTTGTAAGAATTACATTGATTGTTCCTATATTTGGAAGATTAAAAGCTATGTTATTAAGAAACTCCTAATATTTAGGGTTAGTCCCAGAGGTCTAACATGAGATCTTTGCATTTTGTGAAATCTTTAGAGGAAATGAGCATGTTGCCATGCTCAAGCCAAGTTTATATTGATTCAAATCTGGTTCTTCCTTAAAATCATGTAATAAATGCAATTTCTTTCTTGAATTGTTTTGTCTCATTTATTACAGAGCAACTTGGATTTAGCTAATTGTGAGAACTGAACAACTGAATTACTCTACCTTCACCTCTGAGGTTAACTTAAGCCGAGGAGGGTTAGCAGAGAATTTTAACCTGAACTGCTTAGCATTTTCCATTAAAAAATTAGTTTAAGGATTAGGATGAAAAACCTTTGGGAAACCATTTGACACTAAAATCAAGATGCACCTTAACTAGTATAACACTTACTTATTATGCCCATCATCTTGAGCAAGGGTTTGCTAGCTATTTTCTGTATGATTTTTGTTCATGAACTTAAATCACACACTTCCATTTGATTTTCCTGTTCTAGACCCTTCTAAACTGAATGATATTATTTTGGTGTTATGGTTTGGATGTGATATGTCCCCCAAAAGCTCATGTGTAAGACGATGAAAAAGGTTCAGAGAAGAAATGATTGGCATATGAGGGTCTTAACCCAATCAGTGAATTAATCCCCTGATAAAGATTAACTGAGTGGTAACTGAAGGCTGGTAGGGTGTGGTTGGAGGAGGTGGGCAACATGGCTTTGGGGTACATACTTTGTATCTGGCAAGTGGAGTTTCTCCTTCTGTTTTCTGATCATTCATCACTACCTAACAATATAGACTATCTTTGTATTTGTACACAAAACTACATCATCAGTCCATTTAGGTCAAATTATGTTATTCTAATAACAAATGACTCTATAAACTCAGAATTGAAGTGCTTGTTGTGCACCATCAGAAATAACTCAGTAAGTTTCAAGCATAATTAGCTATAAATATTTTAAGCCAGAATGTTTATTTGTGACTGAGTTAAAATTTGGTTAACATTAATCTTCTAAAAAACTTGATGTAATCACTTCTGGCATGTAAGGTAAAGTCACATTTTACACATTAAAAATTAAATAAAAAATTTCATAGTATTGTGCAAATAATACAGTTACAAAAATTTCAAAATCATTCTCATAAGTGAAGGAGTAATAAATAAAGGTAAACATTACAGGAAAAGGCCTGAAATTAAAGAGAACATCTGGATGAGGGTTTCTGAGGATGAGGAAGAAGAGGACTGAGTACTTCTCAAGCACTCAGTGTAAAATGTGGGAAACCTTTTTCCCTATAACAAAAGAAAGAATAAAGGTTGGTTTAGATTCTGGCAAGTTTTGAGTTTTGCTGCAGATTAATTAATGGTTTTCAAAACTGAAGGGCTGAGAGCAGTAAGGCTTATGATTAAGAAGTGAGGTTAACTGGTCACACTGGATACACAGCTGAGTTCTACAAGATCTTTAAAGAAGAACTAATACCAATACACTACAATTTTCTTCAGAAATAGAAAAATAGGCAGCACTTCCAAACTCATTCTATGAGGCCAATATTACCCTGATCCCAAAACCAGGCAAAGACACATCAAAGAAAGAAAACTTCATACCAATATCTGTAAAGAATATAGATGCAAAAATTCTCAATAAAATGTTGGAAAATCAAATACAAAAACATATAAAAAAGATTGTGCACCATGATCAAGTGGGATTCATCCCAGGGATGCAAGTTTGGTTCAACATATGGAAATCAATAAATGTAATTCATCACATCAATAGACGTAAAGATAAGAACCATATTATCATCTCAATAGATGCAGAAAAAGCATTTGACAAAATACAGTACCATTACATGTTCAAAACACTAGAAAAAACTAGGGAAAATAGGAACATATCTCGACATTGTAAAGGCTACTACTCTGAGCCTCAGGCCAACATCATTCCAAATGTAGAAAAATTAAAGGCATTCCCTCTAAAAACTAGAACAAGACAGGGATGCCCTCTTTCACCACTTCTATTCAACATAGTTCTTGAAACACTGGCCAGAGCAATTAGACAGATGAAAGAAATTAAAAGGATACATATAGGAAAAGAAGAACTTAAATTAGTACTGTTTGCTGACAGTATGATTCTATACCTAGAAGACCCAAAAAGCTCCACCAAAAAACTTCTAGAACTAATAAATGAGATTCAGCAAAGTAGCAGGATATAAAATCAACACACATAAATCAAAGGCATTTCTGAATATCAGTGACAAATCCTCTGAGAAGAAAATGAGAAAAACTACCCCATTTACAATAATCTCAAAAATAGTATAAGACAATTGCGAATCAATTTAATGAAAGAGGTGAAAGATCTATACAATGAAAACTACAGAACCCTAAAGAAAGAAATCAAAGAAGACCTTAGAAGATGGAAAGATCTACCTTGCTCTTGGATAGGCAGAATTAATATTATCAAAATGACCATACTACCAAAAGCACTATCCATATTTAATGCAGTTCTGATCAAAATCCCAATGGCATTCCTCATAGAAATAGAAAAACATCATGAAATTCATCTGGAAAAATAAGAGACCCAGAATATCTAAACCAATCCTGAGCAAGAAGAGTGAAGGAGGTGGCATCACTATACCAGAACTTAAACAATACTACAGAGCAATAGTAACAAAAACAGCATTATATTGGCACCAAAACAGACTCGTATACCAATGGTACAGAATAGAGGACACAGAAACTAAACCACAAAATTACAATTATCTTACATTAGACAAAGGTGCCAAAAACATGCATTGGAGAAAAGATAGCCTCTTCAACAAATGGTGCTGGGAAAACTGAAAATTCATGTGCAAAAAAATGAAATTAAGCCCCTATGTCTCACCACAAAACTCACCTTAAAGTGGATCAAGGTCCTAGAAATTAAACCAGAGATTCTGCATCTAATAGAAGGAAAAAGTAGGCCCTAATCTTCATCATGTGGGATTATGCCCCAACTTCCTTAATAAGACTCCTATAGCACAATAATTAAAACCAAGAATCAATAAATGGAATGGAATCAAACTAAAAAGTTTCTTCTCAGCAAAAGAAACAATCTGTGAGGTGAATAGGGAGCCTACATCCTGGGAGCAAATTTTTACCTCCCACACATCAGATTGAGCACTAATCTCTAGGGTATATAAAGAACTCAAAAAGCTAAGCATCAAAATAATGAATAACCCAATCAATAAATGGGCCAAGAACCTGAACAGACACTTCTCAGAAGAGGATATACAATCATTCAACAAATATATGAAAATATGCTCACCATCTCTAGCAATCAGAGAAATGCAAATCAAAACTCCTCTAAGATATCATCTCACTCATAGAATGGCAGCTACAAACAACAATAACAGTTGGCGAGGATGTAGGGAAAAACGCACACTCATAAATTGATGGTGGGACTGCAAATTGGTGCAGCTGGTCTGGAAAGCAGTGTGGGGATCCCTTGGAAATCTGGGAAGGGAACCCTCTCCTCGGTCTGTACCCAAAAGTCTTAAAAACAGCATACTACAGGGACATAGCCACATAAATGTTTATAGCAGCACAATTCACAATAGCTAAACTGTGGGGCCAACTTAGATGCCCTTCAGTGAATGAATGAATTTAAAAAACGTGGCATATATACACAATGGAATTTTACTCAGCAATCAAGAGAATAAAATCATGGCATTTGCAGGTAAATGGATGGAGTTAGAGAATATAATGCTAAGTGAAGTTAGCCAAAGGTTTTCTCTGATATAAGGAGGCTGACTCATAGTGGGGTAGGGAGGGGGTTTATGGGAGGAATAGATAAATTCTAGATAGGGCAGAGGGGTGGGAAGGAAAGGGAGGGGGCAGGGGATTAGCAAGGATGGTGGAATGTGATAGACATCATTATCCAAAGCACATGTATGAAGACACAAATTGGTGTCAACATACTTTATATACAACCAGAGATATGGAAAATTGTATTATATATGTGTAATAAGAATTGTAATGCATTCCACTGTCATTTATTTTTTAAAAAATGAATAACAAATTTGGAGAAAAAAAGAATTGAGGTTATGACATCCGGATACAATATTTAGACTTGCTATTTAACGCTTTTTTTTTTTTTTTTTTTTTTT